>NC_040025.1:416441-532923 GCF_000972845.2 Larimichthys crocea
GTGTGTATTTTTATTTATGTAATCTCTTTTACTTAAAAAAATCATTGCCTAAAAACAGCCAGGTGAAAATGAGAAAAAAAAAACTGTGTTCTTGCGAGTGTTCCTCCTTGTAGCGGAGAAAAAACAACCAACAGAAAATGCCTTTTTGCCTCCATCTTTCTGAATGTTAACTGTGGAGAGGAGAGGTAAAGAGAGAACAGGCGGTCACCAGCGGCTCTCTGAATCTCACCCATCTTACTGTGCCTAGCGAAAAACGATGCAAAACACTCACTCAAGCCTATATATGTATTCGTACAACCCCAGGGAATTAAGCTCGCAACCTGAGTTTTGGTTATGCTTGCGTTGTTAACTGTGTTCATGTCTGTCTGTTGTGTTCTTAGGGTTACAAAGGAATCAGTTAAAAGAAATCTAAAAGTAAATATAAAGTTGTGTTACTGGGTTTGGTAACTTGTTCTGACACGATTCCACCTCTGCTCTGCTGTGTTTCTTTTTCTTTTCATTGTGGCCACAAGAGGTCATTTGAAAACCAAACAATTTTCTTTTTTTTAAGAGAGATGGGTGTAGCTTTGCCAAAAAAAAAGAAAAAAAAAGAGAAATGCACAAGCACATCAGAAAACCTCCCGCATAGAGGATTGTGTCTTAAGAGACCAATAACATTGTCAGACTTAAAATCCACTTGCAGCAGCATGTCCCTTACGGCATCCTCACCGCCAGTCAAGAAATACATATCCATCTCTCTGTATGACCTTGCAGGTAATACTGTACACTGCACTGCACTGTAAAAGAGACACAAATCTGTATACATCTGTAGGCTGGTTGAAAGCTTCATCATGTGACCAAGTTCCTTTTTGATTAACCATGAGCCATCATTCTGCTGTTCCAATCGATCCGCTCTGATCACACTAACTGATCTACTAGGTCGGCACTGTCCTTAAGTGGGAAATCTCCTCCTCCTCCAGAAATGGCTGCAGCAAGAGCTTTAAAAACCACCAGCTCTTTAGTTGGAATATCGTCACAAGTAAAGCTAGCATTTCCTGTTTTTTCTTCTTCCGTGTATTTTTGTTCTCATACTGAATTTGTCCTTAGTTTACTTTTTTTGTTCTCTTTTTTTAAAATGTTTGATTTACCAATTAATTTATTTAGAAGTGCATTTTATTCATTGTTTTTATTTTTCTACAATGTTTTTTTGTCTTTGTTTTTCTTTTGTTGCTTTTCTTTATCTTATTTGTAAGATTTTTCATTGTCATATTACTATTGTTGTTACCACAGAAAATGTTTTTGTTTGATTTGTTTGTTTTAAAGAAGTGATGATCGGCCAGTCTGACCCAGGCCAAAAAAAAAAAAAAAAAAAAAAAAAAAAAAAAAAAAAAAAAAAAAAATCAGATCTTCCCACGTCTGATGCCTAAATAAGAGTCTTTTCAAAAAGGCCTGATTTAAAGGCATTTGAATAAGCATACATTCTTTCATTAGTTTTAAGGTTTCAGTATTTGTCTTAACCACATCCTCAGTAAGCCTCGTTTTCAATAAATTCCAAGATGATTTTTTTCTTAAGAGCAAAAATGTACAATACCCCCTGTCCTGGCAGTGAATTATTGAGTTAAATCAAAATGCTCTCTAAAAGTTCTATTTGAGTTCTTTTAAGAAGAATTCAGTAGCAATATTTGACAAGTGACAAACAATACAATTTCAGTTACTGATATTTAACGAACATTACTACCAGCTAACTTAATTATCAAACCTTTTTTTAATAACAAGTCCACCCTACTGTCATCTTTTTAATTAGCTGAAAAAAGCAAAAGAGCCATGACATTAAGCAAAGCTGCAGAACTAGAATCTCTAACGTCAACAGTACAACTAGTGGCCATCTGTGGTCATTGTAGGCCCACACTCAGCAGTACTAAGTCCAGTGATTATTAGTATTTCAATGCCAGTAGTCCTCTGATTTTCCTTTGATTTTTCCATCTGAAACTTTTTTCTTCTTCTGGTTTTATCTTCTTATATTCAGCATAAAGATTTGTTGCTCTTTGTCCAGTCCGTGTTCAATCTCCACTCAGACTGTTTCTCCAAGGCAGTAGAGATGAACAGAGGAAACATTTTAGCAGGGGCTCAATCGTCGGTGCTTCAGTTCTCTTTCATTTTATATTGAATCAAGCATCCCATTATTTAACTGTCACTGTCCCCTCACCTCAATGACATCATCGTCGTCATCCGAGCTGCTGGCACTGCTAACATTACCGCCGTTCACCAGCACTGTGCCCCGGTGGCCCTCAGACCGTGCTGAGGGAGAGAAGGAGGAAGGAGACGACGAGGACGAACTGGAGGCAGCAGTGGGAGGGTACTGGGAGAGGAAGCTGGCTCCGGCTGGACCAGGAGTAGCAGCTGTACCTGGCAGGCCACCTGGGTGCATCGACCCTGTGTAAAGGCTAGCCAGAGACTGACTGTAAGAGAGAGAGAAGCCCGGCGAGAGCATTCCAGCCATGCCTGCCATGCTGGGGCTCAGCATGAAGGGAGGCAGGGCTCCTGGAACTGAACTGGTACCCTTGACTGATGCAGAAGATGATGATGATGATGATGATGAAGATGAGACGGCGGTAGCAGTGGTTGTTGTAGAAGAGGAGGAGGTAGGGACCGGGCTGGCTCCGCCAAAGCCATACAGATCTGGGTACATGTAACTGGGATCCCCAAGTTGAGTGTGGGGGGGCTGGAAGTAAGGCGAGCCTGCCCCCAATAAGAGTGGGTGCCCCAGTGACCCACTCAACATGACGGGGTTGAGGCCCAGAGGAGGAAGGCCGTAGCCCCCGGTGAAGGGGAAGCCTTGTGAGGCCAGAGGAGCTGAGGAGTGTTTGCCTGCAGAGGGCTGCTTAACGGGCAGCTCATCTATGGACGGGCTGGAGGTTTTGCGCTTGGAGCCTGTTCTCAGGTCCTGGGCAGCGGCAGTGGCGTCCATGTTAGGTTGGATTACGTTAGTCACAGAGGCATCATGGTGGCTCACATTTCCACTAGCAAAACTGCTCCCACTGCTCCCACTGCTGCCATTGGTCTGAACTGGTTTGGTGGAAGGCAAGTTGTTCTCTGCTGCCTTCTCCGGCTGAACTCCGGAGCCTGCATTGGCGCCGGCTCCTGTGCCACCTGTGTAACGCTGCAACTCGCTAATGATCTCTGGGCTGTCAGGTGATAGAGGGCGTGGCACTGTCTTGGAGGGTACCTGCTGCATCCTGTCAGGTGACAGGCAACCGTTACTGCCATTGGTTGACACTTCCTTTGGTGGGGCCTGGGACTCTGAGAAGAAACAAGGGCTTAGATATTAATATTTTTTATCATCAGATAAAAAAAAGGGCTAGATTTGCTTAAATAATCATATTGTGAATAATATTTTGTTCGCTTGATATCTGTTTTCATCTCTGCTACTGTTTGCCTTGAATAGAGATCAGTTCTGGTAATAAATCATCTTACCTTTGGGTGGCACTGTAGTACTCTCCTCTGCAGTCTTGGCCTTAGCTGCTCTGATGGCAAAGATTCGGCCATCAGACGTCCTGATGTAAGTCCCTAAAACAGTCAAAGGTGAAAGAAATGATCAGTACACACAAGGTTTACTTCAACCGCCTGCTTTTGCATTTAGGGCTACAACTGGTGATTATTAAGGTGATATTTTCTCCATGAGAAACATTTGAGAATCTGGAGGCGCAAATGTTTCAGCGATTAATTAACAATCATTGGCAAACACGCAGAAGTTTTCAAGAGTAAAGCAAAGATGTATTTATACCTTTGGTGCCCCTGATGACGTGGATGCTCTCTCCTGCAGTGATCCTGGCCTGGACATCTGTTGAGCTGTTAGTTCCTGGAATAACTATGTCTAAAAGAGAACAGGAAAGACAAATTTACCAAAGGTAGGCGGAAACATTCATCATTCTTCAGCTAATATCATAAGAAGTTGATGATTCAGGGGCAAAATAGACCGACAGAATGAAAATGAAATAAAATTATAAAATTCAAGGAATCAAAACAGTAGCATACCAGTAGTGGTGACGATCCTTTGCACAAACACCCCAGCTTTTTGCAGGCAGTTGACAGGGAACCCCCCGAGGTTGGATCCTGATGAATCGTCGCTTGGGGAAGAGCCTGCAGCCTGCGCCTGTCGGGGCATCATAGGAACTGGAGTTGACTGCACTGGCCGGACACTGGCCACGGGCTTCTCTTCGGTACGTGGCGGTGGACACCTGAGCAGAGAATTTTTATTAGTTTATTACTTATAAAAGCTTTTTTTTTTTCAACTGAAGTTCCCCTGAAATATAAGCTAAATTCTTTAAACACAACTTGTATTATTATGTCACTTGTACTCTTTTAAATTATAAACAAACTAAATAAGACAAGGAAATGTTTTTATTCCATTAGTTTGTCATTTTTATGTTAGCAGCCATCGCTGCTGTGAGTCACTGACCAGTTTCTCTGACTGAAAGCGGGGATGTTGGTGAGACTCTGGTCGCTGGCAGGATAATAGTGAGCGTAAGAAGGTCGTGTGTATGGTACAGAAGCCCTCTTCTCCTCTTCATATCCCTTCCTCGCTGCTTTCTTCTCAGCGCTGCTCAGCTTCAGCTCCCTGCGGTCTATCAGCAGAGACTCGTGGGGGAATGGTTGCTGGAAGGGAGAAAGGGTAGATGAAACAAGACGTGATATAGTTTGTCAGACTTTTTTTTGTCTTTGAAAGAAGCAGAGGAGCATGATGCCATTTTCTTGTGGAAGGTGAATTTTAACTAGCTTATAACAGTGAATTAGCTGCAACAAAAACACATGAAAGTGCCTCACACAGCTAGTTTAAAATCTGCAAGCTCGATTTTGGCGATGAGAGTTAAGTCCTCTGAGGATTCAGGTTTAATTATGAGGTGACACACCACCTCCCGAACTCCAGAACCTCATGAGATATCTAAAAGAGTGTTATAAATATGAAGCAGTGTAAGCAAGTGTAATTTGTATTGCTTGGCGTCGTTCTCATTTCAGGTTCATTCCGCAAGTAGAATTAGAGGGATAATAATGGAGAAGTTTGAAGATTAACATTTTTATTTAAACAGCTACCATACCAGCTAATAAATTATTAAAATGAGAAGAGACTTATTTAAAATGAGCTCTATCTTTATCATATCATCTATCATTTTTAAGCCTCACAAGACCACAATACATTGTAGGCTGGGCAACAGTAAAGTGAAACATCCCCACATGTCCTACTTTTAAATGCCTCCAGGGGGCGTATAGGAATAATGTTCTCTTTGTTCATCTACCTTAGTAATCAGGTGAGGATAGAAGTGCAGGGCCTTCATAAGGACGCCCTCCATGCTGTCATGGGGCAGCAGCTGGACTTGGGACAGGTCTGGCTCTTCCTCCACGAAGTGAAGAAGAGACTCCACTTCCCTCCTGGTGAAGGTCAGCACAGGGTTCAGATCATCCACCACCCGGTCTGATGGAGGAGGATAGGAGAGAGGAATACAGAAGAAAAGGAAAGAGGAAGAGGGTGCAGGGATGTTTGGAGAGAGAGGAGGATAATGGAAGTGACAGGAAGCAGAAAGAGAGCAAATTGTGATAAACTGGTGTCCAACAGCTCTCCAAAGAATAAGCAGTCTCAATGTGTCTGTCTTGCTAGTCAAATCTTACAGAAAACACTTGAGACAGTTTACGCTGTCAGACAAGAGCTTCTTGGCAGAAGGACTGTGGTTTCAACACAAAGCTGATTATTTTTGGAGGGGGGTCGTTCTGTCTGGTTGATGTTTACACAGAAAAGCCTGGACAGGGCTTTTCAGTAAGTACGGTTACTGGTTTAACACAGCTGTCAGCTGTAGTATGCAATATTTGTATTTTTAAGAAGAAATTTAAATGGATTGAGCTTAGTGTGATTTAACATATGTTTTTTTTATTTTCCATTGTGATCCATTTCATATGTGGGTCATTTCTTTTTTCCCCCCTTGTTCCTTTCCTTAGCTCCTGTGTTGGTTTTTGTGACACGACTATGTTGCCATTTCAGCCAGTACTCTAAAGACACCAAATACCAACACTAAATTAAAACAAATATTGCAAAAATGTCCCCAGAATATCTAGAAATATGATAATCGAGAGTATTAAACAACATCTTTAGTGTAAACAGGAAACAAAAAAACACCTGCACATTAGATGAATTCTTGCCTGAAGCAATATCCCATAGACATATCTCACTGATGCATTTTTCGACTCACCTGACATGCCCTGTTTGGAGATCTGTCGGTCGTAGATCTTCTTCTCCAGAGTGAAGTCACACACAAGCCGGTAGATATGACACGGCTTCCTCTGACCATAGCGGTAGACGCGGCACACGGCCTGGGCATCATGGCACGGGTTCCATGAGGCGTCAAACACCACCACGCGGTTCGCCCCAATCAGGTTTACGCCCAGACAACCAGCCCTAAGACCCAGAGAGGTCAGTCGAGTAATGTTTGTTATTGACATTTGAAGACCATATCTCAATATTATTCCACATGTGTTTTCTTCCATGTTATTATCTGTGTTACCTGGTTGACAGCAGGAAGACCAATGCTGAGGTGTTGGACGGATCGTTAAACTGGTTTATCAGTCTCTCTCTCTCTGAGGCTGTTGTGCTTCCATCCAGTCCTGCAAGACATCACACAACCAACAGAGAGTTAAAACAGGATTTTCACCATCTTTGTGATACAAATATAGTCTTATAGAATCTTATTACTTATATAATTATAATAATTCAGTTATTTACATGTTCACACGTAGAATCTACAAAGGACAATGTTACGTAAACTTTATCTATGTGGATTTGATTCTCCACCTTCTGTTATATTTAATCTAAAGATAAAATAAAATGTTTCAAAAGTTTCAACTAAAGACATGATAACTGTTTAACTTATAAGACATTGTTTAAGTCAAGTCACTTTGTTGACATATCAATTTATCAGTTAATGGCTGAGATGACTTCGATAATGGATACAGCTCATGTTTAACAAGACTGAAACACACAAACACCAGCTCTACAAAAACTGTGATTTCCTTCCTGTGTCCAAACCACAAACAAAAGCCTGACTGTTATCAAGAAACACCAGCAGGTGGCAGCACTTATTGTAAGTCAATGATTGGAGTATCTCGCTGCACAACCAAACCACTGTAGTCAGAAATATCCTCAAGAAAAACTGACAGTGTGTACCATCGATTAAGCACAGTGGACACGGCGCACCGTGTGTCACTTGTCACTGTACTAAAAATAACTTCTCAAGCTGTCTCCTCCTACTCAAGCCTATTGTCATGTAGTCAGTGGCCCCAACAGCAGGTTTCTAGGTGTTTTGGATATTAAGCTTATTTATTGAACCAAATACTGAACAATTAATGATCACTTACTGTAGTAGTTGAGGTTCCGCACCCAGTTCTGGTTAGGTCTGTCTCTGCCAGACGTGTTGGGCGACGGAGGTACTGGTCTCTTAACCAGAAAGTCCTCGATCACTGTCAGTGTGGACAAACTCTGACTGCAAGAGGCAGACAAAGAGCAAAATTAGATATTGTGTCATGTAAATGAAATGCAAAACAGAATTTCACTGAATGAGAGAAAAAGACACTTTCCTTTCCCACTTAGGTGACAACTGTTAAAATGACTAATAATAAAAATAGCTGATAAAACATCTTGAATTCGTGTCATGCTCATGTCGTCTGAATTATACCTGAAGACAAGGAGCTTGTCTCCCTTTCTGACGCTCTCCTCTATCAGGTGGAACAGCAGCACCATTTTTGCAGAGTTCTCCAAGATGCCGGGCTTATAGTCACACATGATGTCCTTTGCCTGGCCATGTGAGAAGAGAGAGAGACTGTTAAAATTTACTGTACTACTGAACAGCAACTTTATGTTCATAGTTCAGCTGATTAGATAAGATGTCCTCATTTAATCAACTGACTTAAAAGAAGTGAGGTCATAAACCAGTTGATTTGCTAATAATAATATATAATAATAATTATATATATTATTATAATAATTATAATCAACAAATAAAAATATTCAATGATTTCTTAAACTCTCTTTTGACGTACCCATTCATAAGTGACGACCTGATTGGCTTTCTCCTGCAGCTGATTGAGGCTCAGTCCACCAATGGGGTTATGATTCTCCAGGGGCTTTGCCTTTTGGTTAGGTGCGGTTGGACAACGAGCCGGACCTGTGGAAGTGATGTCATCAAGATCCAAGTCTTGGTCACTTGCCAAGTTCTCCTTCTGTAAGGCCTCGTACAGTACGTCCGGATGGTTCCAGATCTGATGGATAACAGAAGACGAGCAGAGTGAAGACACTTTCTCAAGGTGACAATTAATGGATTTGTCAAGTATGGTAATTATGCAGGAGTTTATCTTTCTGTATAAACATGTTGACTCAGATAATAACTTGTGTAATGGCACTACAAGGAGCGAGAAGACATTTGTAGAGGTAGTTTTGAAGCTTAACCTCTAACTGCAAATAAAATGACTTATGTAATTTTATGAATAAAAATGGTTTGTATGTATGAAACATATTTCTAGAGGTCCTTTCGTATTTAGGTGGTGTTCCACACATGCCCTCCTCCTCACCTTGCAGCAGACACAGAAAGCCTTCAGAGGGTTGAGGCTGAGCCAGCCGGTGTTTCCTGCCTCTCTGAAGCGATTCATGAACTCTGTGTAGAGCGCCCGTTGCAGGGGAGACAGACGCACCAGGATCACATGCTCTTCTTTAGAGGGCAGCTGGTCCTTCAAGACATCATGACCACGTCTGAAATAAAGACAAGTGTTATTAAAATTGAAAAAAAGGTAGGAAAAATGTCAAGTTTGACTAGTAGAACCTTTGTATTCTCTATTAAATGTTTAAGGGAGGTCAAGTTTTTCTTTTCTAGGCAGTAGTTGTGTGTTGTCTAACCTCTGTACGAAGCCCTCCAGGAGGCTGTGCAGGACGTGGCTCCTGTACCTCATCAGCTGGACATCCTGAGGTGTGCTGTCCACACACTGCCCGTTCAGAATGGGACGCTCAAACATGTTACTGAACTCCTGCCGAGTACCTGAAATATGTGTAGGATGTAAAAACGGTAGTTATAAGACTGACAAGAAAACTTTTGATCTTGAAGACCTGCCAACAAAAAGCTTCTTGATCTTGTCCTATACCTAAGAAGTCAGGTCGGACAAAGTCGACCATGCACCAGTACTCAATCAGGTTATTCTGGAGCGGATAGCCGGTTAGGACCACACGGCGTCGGGTTCGGATGTTCTTCAGAGCCTGTGATGTGCTGGCATGGCAGTTCTTGATACGATGGCCTTCGTCACAAATCACCACATCTGGGCCAGGCCGGGCCAAAGCTTTCTCAATACCTGGGGGAGGAGATCAGGCAAAAAAGTGAGATTTTACTAAAAGGAAGCATTTTATCCTCTTTGCCCCCCCTCTTCATTCTTCCCTTTTACCCCCTCTCTCCTTTTTATCTCTCCCACCTTTGAGCAGTTCCTGCTGTCTGTCCTCCTCGTCCAGGTCGATGACAACAGGTCCCGCTGCTTTCTTGCTCTTCTTCTTCCTCCCAGCCACAAAGCTCTTCTTTAGCGACAGGAGGCGGTACATCTCGTAGCCCATCAGCAGCACCCCTCCGTCCCGTGCCCAGTTCTCCACCACCGTGGCTCTGGTCGTCGTGTTTCTGGGTAGCAAAAAAAAAAAAAGGTAAGTAAAGTTGCTGCTTGTGTTACTTCCTAATTTTACATTTTGTTTTTTGCTTTAATTTAAAACTTCTGAGTCTGCCTGACACAAACAATAAACTTCAACAGAATATAACGTTTATTTTAGTGCAGTTTAGTTTCTAGGAGTTGTGCAGGCAAGATCATTTTAAACTGAGCTCAGACAGAGAATAAGGTCACTGTGTCACTTCCAGACAAAGCTGCATCATTGAATTTGCACGCTGATCACGCAGCATTCCTTCATTCCTCCTTAATCTCAAACACACGCACACGCACACACACACACACACACGTCAGTCAGAAAATCTTTGCAGCAGTAGCAGCTGTTAAGAAAGAGGAAAAGAGGACGAGGCAGATGGGGATAAAGTGCAGAGGCAGGCCAGCAGACGATCAGTGCTGTTTATTTTGTTTTTTTGGAAGGAAGTCTTTAAATTGCTTTACATGAATGTGACTGCATTCATCTGCCTGAGATGGATTTTAAATGAAACAAAGACCCGGCTGCATGTGTTGGATGTGTCTGAGGAAGATAGAAAATGCCTTGCAGGCCTTTTTTTTTTGACTTCATGTTTTTTTAAGAAGTTTCTCTTTATCTGCTCTCAACCACAAAGCAGGTCGGGTGAAAGGATTCAGACTGTTCCCGTCACTCACTTGTGTTCGTCGTTGAGGATGTGAACCTTAAAGGTGCGAGGTGTCACCAGTCCTGGATCGGTATCTGGAGGTAACGCTTCTGGGGGTGGGACCCACATGTTAAACTCGGACAGCCAGTTCTGCAACGTGTTCACCTAGGATGAAGTCAAGAAGCAAATCAGATTCAGTTCTCATAGTCGCCATATTGTTTCTGTTCAAACTAAGTAAACGACTTTAAGACATCATTTTGGGCTGCAGTATCTTGTGACAGGCATTTCTGCACAGATGCTTACAGGTACGATGGCGAGCACTGTGTGAGCCTGGGTGTGTCTGAACAGGACATCGATGAAGGAGATGACCTGCAGCGTTTTGCCCAGGCCCATGCTGTGAGCGAGGATACAGCCAAATCCTGTGCTACTGTTAAACCTCTCCACCGACTCCACCAGGTTGTCGTACAGGAAACGGATTCCACCGATCTGGAGAAAAGACAAAGTTGGAGCCATCATGATAAGAAAAGACGTAAAACATAGGCAGAATTTTGCTTAAACCACAGACAGGAGAAGCAAACATTTGCTTCGAGCGCAGCAGTAAAAATACCTGGTGAGGTTTGACCGCTCGTGCCAGCTGAGGTGACAGGAAAACATCATTCTCTGTGGTTGGATGGTTCAAGTTGACCAGCACCCTTCCATGGGTGTCTGGCTGATTAAGGGCGTCATTGGCATGCGAGCCACTGGGTTCACGCTCTTCCACACTGGTGGACTCGTTACTGACCTGGACGACGGCGTCGTCCTCGCCTGAGCTCAGTTCGATGACATCTGTGGGGAGGGAGGGTGTGAGTGACAGGAGGGTGAAAATGACATTGCATGTCTTGTAACAGTTTTTAATGATTTGAACACTTTCTGATGAAGAAACTTCATCAATGGTGAACTTACAAATATCTTAGTGGGGGAAAGAAACTTGGCAGCAGCTTTTCTTATGAAAACTCTTACTATCATTTCATTGCCCTCGACTACACGGCCCCACATTCATCTCAAAATGATGTGGTCAAACTGTGGCTCAGTCACGAGCACAACTTGTGTGATGTGACATCAAACATGGACGTCATTGTGTGTGTTCGCGTGTGAAAACCATGAAACTCATATCTGATAAAAAGGACTTCAACGTCACCGGTATCAAGTGGTGAGAGTTATACAAGCTGGCAGTCTGCGAGGGCATGACGGAGAAGGGAGAGGTGTGTGTGTCAGTATGTTAGTGTGTGTGCGAGAGAGAGAGAGCGAGAGAGAGAGAGAGAGAGAGAGAAAGAGAGAGAGCGCTTATATAACTGCAGTGAATGGCTGGTTATACAAGTAGGATTAGAGTGGAGGGGGAGACTGGTTATGTAACCCCAACTAGAAATGTCACTGTGCCACTGCGAGAGTGTGTGTGTGTTCATTATGTGTGTGTGTTCAGGATTAGCCAGCTTTATTGCTCCACAGACTTGCTCTGATCTGTCCTACAGACACTCTCTGCCTTTCATCTCTCCATTCGTTTATTTTTTTTTTGCCTCATTCACTTTTGTCTTTCTCAGCTCCCAAATCTACATTTTCTCTGTCTTTGTTCATTTGCCCATCCCATCGGTCTCTCTCACACTGTGTGTGTGTGTGTGTGTGTGTGTGGTGTGTGTGTTGCAGGTGTGTGTGTGCCTGCAGTTTGCTCCCCGTATTCGCTTTCAATGCAGAATGTACTGTATGTGTGTTTATCTCTAGCAGAGTGTGTTTATCCTTGACTGTTTGAATGACAGTGTGTGTGTGTGTGTGTGTGTGTGTGTGTGTACTTGGGCAATAAGGGAACGGTACATGATGTACCCTGTGGAGGTTTTGAATATTCTGATGCACATGGCAGCTAATCTACGAAAACCACACACAAACACACACACCCTTAATAGGAACAGGAGTTTTTTGACTTTGACTGCTTGCTCAAATCTGTGCAGGAAGGTTTTCACTAAATGTTTCTAAAAAGGCTGTGGTTACTCTTGAAGAAATTGAAAGAAAACTGCATGAACGCCAAATTTAGTTGGAAATACAGTCTTTTCTTCATATAATCTTTACTGAGATGTCAGGAAGGCTGGAGTGAGCACAGATGTCACAAAGGTGAATCAGCAGGATGTGTTTTTATGGACATGAACTTTAATTCCTACAAGTCATCCCTGCATCTTCAGATGATCTCAGATGAACACGGGCCCAGATGTCATGCCGTGTTGAGTAAAAACCTCATTCAGCAAATTCGGGTTGTTTCGCAACGTTATGTTTTTTTTTCCCCCTGGAAATTGGAGCTGATGCAGCCTTTTAATGTGTCGACTTTCCAGACCCCTGGGCTCAGAAAACAGTTTGAAACCAGTGTGTAATTTAATAACTGCATGGCTGTCATGAGGCTATTAAGGCTGCTTTGCTTAATCTAGGAGATTGATGCTTTAGAGATGTGAGATTTCCATCAGACACCAGCAAAGGTGCTAGAACTGGGCATATCAGATTGCCCCAGCAGATTGGCTTTATGTCCTGTGGTTGAACTGGGCAGCTGAAAGGTATGAATGTACGAAGCTGTAATGAATGTTAGCTAGTAAAAACATCTGTGTCCTGAAAACATTTTTCAAAAAGTTATCAATAAAGACAGATGGCAAACTTTAAGATTGGTTCCAGTTTAACTTCAGGAGCTTGTTGAACTCCGTGGCCCCAGGTTTTCTCAACCCAGACAGCCATAAATATGTTTCATATTTTTAAAAATTGTGCAGTTTCTCACTGGGACTAAACACAGTCTGGACCACTTGAGCTATCATCATCATCATGCTATCTGTTTATGGGTCATATTTCCATCAAAACTCCAAAGCATATCATCATTGCAGCAGCCCTTCAACTGAAATGCTCCCTATGATAGAAAACTGAAAACCCATTACTTTAACAGATAGATGAAACCAGCAATATTACAGATGTCATGTCTGGAAGGAGTTTTAATCTTTATATGTTGTACTCGAAAAGGCATCATAAAACATCCAAAGTTACACTTTTAACAACTCTCTGCTGCTACTGTGGTCAGAAATCAGTCAAACTGATCAAAAATTACAGTTTGAAAAACACATCTTTGTTAGTGGGATACACTGTCTAGACATGTCTGACTGTGCCCTCTAAAACTCTGAGATATTGGGCTACTTTAGCCGCCAACAAATGCCGAATTACTCAAAACCGAAGCTTTCTGATTCATGTTAGTCATGGTTATAAATCTATCCTTAAATTTCTAAAGCTTCATCTGAAGAAAATCACATATGTAGGCATCTTAAGAATTAGCATCTGGTTTATTTAAGACTTTGCCTAGCCATGCAGACAGCTGAGAATATACAACTGGACAGCAGGTATTAACTTCACAGCTCAGTGTCCCTCTCTGCTTTCATGACATTCTGACCTACTAGCTTACTTACACAATCAAAGGTTGAAGCGGCAATCTGTTCTGAAGAAGCTCAACGTGTTGGGCATGATTCAGACAACTGAACTCTGCGGTCATTATTCACAGAGATAAATGCAGCACGGTTAGCATGAAAACAGCTGCACCTTATTTCAAACCTTGATTCTCCATGGAAATGTGATTTTTTTTTAGGGTTTCAGGGTCTCTTATTTTAATCTGCTTGTTTCATGACACTTTATTTTGCTATTTAAAAAAATTAACAATAAACGTAATTTGCAGATTCTGGGATTCTTCATGATTCTTCAAGTTTACTATGTGTGCCATTCAGTAGGGGGCACACATAGTAAACTTAAGGATCCACTTAAAACAGGAAGTACAAAATAAAACACTGCTTCAAGGCGATGACATTTGAGTCATAAAATATGTAAGAAACAAGCAAACCTTTACTCTGATTGTTAAGATATTTTATAAGTTTGAAGTATTCTGAAAAATTATGAATTAATGCACAAGTCCTTTGGTAATAGAGATGAGTGTCTCACCTGTTTTCCGTGTGTGCTCTGTGGTAATGGAGGTGGGTATGTTAGTTTTGCTGTCATCCTCGCTGATGCCAGTGCTGCTGGAGTCCAGGCAGATCACTTCCTGTCTGACTGACTTCACTTCTTGCTGTGATGCTGCTGATGCCGACGATACCGACACATGTTTTGTCACATCACCTGGAGGTAGGAACAAGAGAGTGAAAAAGAAAAGAGGAAAGACAAAAGGAGACAGAAAATTGGGAATGAATGATGGGCATGAAGGGAAGGACAGACAACATCAACCTATACCCAAGCAAGCTGTTTTCATGGCTTTTGGGATTAGTAACTTAGGTTGTGATACATGTTGAGTAGTAGTGTCTGATGGACCAGTGTTAGTATTAATGGAAGCATTTATTTGGAGGTTCACGCTCTCACCAGTTGTGTATTCAGGCAGCAGTGGTACCGGGAACTCCTGTTGTCTCTGATGCTCCAAACGTCGCCTCCTCTCCAACTCATCCTGCTGGGCGGCTTTGGTCACTGCCTCCAACTGATGATCCCTTAGCAACTTCCTACACAGACACAAGAGAAAAAAAACATTGGTAAAAAAAAAAAAACCCAGCTAATATTTGTAGGATGCTGGGAGTTGGCCTGCCTAAAACTTTGGTATATCTTTTTTTATGTGTAAACACTGGCACAAATAGATAATCTGCATTTATCATTATTATTATTATTAACTTATTCTTTCCTCTTGTTGTTATTGTTAGTTTCATTTTGGCACTGCCTTCAGCTGAGTCTTGCAAAGTTTCTATAGAAACAGAGGGAACTCCTGATATTTTGACTGCTGCATCATTTCATTATTTGAGAGAGACTGATATGAAACAAATAATTCATTGTTGAAAATTCTAACCCTTCTGGTTAGGAGAAAGGTAACTAATTAGTGTTAATAATATAATATAGGCACTTTTAATGTAATATAAGCATTGAGGGAAATTACTCCACACAAACACTGAAACCTGAGTTTGCATCTCTGACACGTTTGATGATATTGACGCCGTTATGTAAAAGCAACAGCATACTTGTGGCTGACCTCCATCGTGGTTATTGGCAGCCGGAGGAATGAAGCTGCAGACGGAGCATGCTTAAGTATAATTAATGACAGATTTCGTCAGTAATTGGTGTGTGCTTTAGTCATAATCAGCATGAACACAGGGAAATATTATCCAACAAAAGATGAATGTTATTACAGAACGTGTTGAATAATTTGAGTACTCCGCATCTCAGCAGAAATATACTTGTTTTGACTGTGTTGTAATGTAATATAAAAAAACATATCACTATCCACAGTGCGCCTTGTATTTCATGATCAACGATCTTCAGATGATTCATTACTTCAGTGGTAACCTGACCTTGATATAATATTAATATAATGAACTCTTCACCTGAAGCTTTAATAAGAAATCCCTGCAGAATAAACAGCTTTGCATCCATTTGAACTCCTCCACAAAGACAAAGACAATCTTACAATCTTTCTAGTTCAAGTGAGAGTACAGTACCTGATGTTACGTCTCATGTGTGTCGGTTTGGAGCCCCTCTTTTTGGCTCCTGTCAGGACAGAGGGAGGGGAGGGGCTTTGGCTAACCGGCCTGGATTGGGGTCTGGACAGCTGGGAGGCAGGAGGGTGGGCCGGTGTCTCTCCCGAAGGTGAGGTAGATGGGGGAGGGGTGCACTGCCACGCAGCTGAGTCGCCTCCCTGAGCCTCATTCTCAGTGCTGAAGGGGGCACTGTGGGACTGGTCTGTGTGACGAAAAGAATAAATTAATGGTTATTTTTATGTAATAAAAAAGGAAATATTAAAGTATGAGTCCTTAACGGCCATGGCACTGAATCAATTTCAATTAAAATCAGTTTAATTTAATTTGTGTTGCTATGGAAGTCAATAAATTCTCTGAACTAGTCCAATCTTGAAGCTAACGCAAAGCTTTCTACATATTACTGGCAGTTTTCTGCAAAAATAATGTTGCCCCAAGATACATGGTAACATTTCAAAATTAAAATTCAAGAATCAATTCTGAATTCCCAAAGATTCCCACCATCGTCTTTGAACTATCCGGGGAGCATCAGCACGTCCTGCTGTTTTATATTACCTACTGATCCTGTACATACTATGTGAAGGCCTTTTATTCAAATCACTGCTACCACAAGTCAAGAGCCTGTTTCAGATGTTAATAATAAAAAAGTCCCAACTGCCAAAACCAGTACACTCCTCCCTCAAACGCTAAGTGGGTTTTGTCATCAGATGAATATAGTAAGGCCTTCTGGGCGTGTCATCACATCTATTGTTATCACTGGCAGTAAACAGGAAGACGTTATAAATTATATAAATAAATCGCTATGTGAACAATCCCAAGTCAAATGTGCAAATCCTCCCATGAAGCACGTCTTTAGTATCATTACTGTATTATTTTTCCATTATGATGTGGATGAGACACTCCTTGTACATAAAAACAGGACAGTGACTTGGCAAAGTTACGTGTGCACTACAAGAGATGGACGCACAGTACACATGTACAACTGGATATTTGAATTTTTATCCCTTTTACTGAAAGTCTGTCCAACCACAATCCTTCTACGTAAAAGAGACAAAATAAAAGTAACATCTATTTTTAAAAAATGATCATATTTTTGTCCAAACTCACTTCTTTGCCACTTTAAAAACTCCAGTATTACAGTCAATGTATAAGATCAAAGAAAATTTGCTATTTTATTTTTACAAAATGGTTAAATGTCATCATATTCACATATCTCTCACAGTGGTGTTTCTTAAATTCATGAGGACCTGCTTGTTCAAGCTGCTGACATCTTTCCAAACACGTCTGTTTACTGTGTTTGACATGGAAACTTCCATCAAACTGGTTTGACTCATTCCAGCTGCTGTTGTCAGCCGGAGGCCTGTGAGAATTTAAGTTTTCAAATGTATTCAAATTAACATTTAACTCAACTACATTTACAAAACACCCTGAAGAAGAGTCCTCTCATCCTGAGCCACAGCATATTTCAATACCAAACCGTGAAAACTAATACTTATGGAGCTCTGTTCTGTCCGTCTGATACTATTTTTCAACCTTGTCTTCGTTTCTACTTCTCTCTCTCTCTGTTTCTTCTCCCCTCAATCTGCCTGAATTTCACTTTCACCTTCTTCTCCACCTCTTCTCCTCCTCCTCCTCCTCCTCCTCCCTCTCTCCCTCTCAGTTGTTCTGGCAGAGACACACTGAACCAGATCTGAGCTTATGTAAGAGCTGGATCATAAATATGGACGGCTTATGAAACACAAGACAGGACACAAACACTGACACCGCACACACACACACATAAAACCACACACACACAAATTCCAGAAGACAAGTGTTCACATAAGAATATAAAATCAACACACACATGCACAAATAAACACACACAAATGTGTAGGCCAGTCCAGCCAAGAATCGGTCTGGGATGTCTGGACAAACAAGGACAAACTGCCAACACATGATTTCCAGTTCTCACACACACAAACACACACACAGAGGAGGGCATATAAGACATGTTCACTGCATGACACCTGGCAAACCTGCGTTTTCAGTTTCCCACATTATCAGAGTCACGCATGTGCGCACACACGCAGGGATCCTTAACATAATTGAGGATGGAGGCTGGTGATGAGCTCACTGTGTGTTGAAAAACAACTTACATAAAACGCCCCTTCAGTCCATCTACGCGATAACAAACTTCTTGATGTGTCTGCTAATAACACAGTAATAATGATAACAGTAAATCTAATGACAGGTGATGAAAGTGTAAAATCAATTAAATTCACTTTTTTGTTTTATTTATATAGCATGAGATCTGGATCAGGTCCAGGTCCAAACTATAAATCCATAGATCAGTATCATTTTTTGTTTAAATGAATTTATGCACATTGAAACAACTTCTTTGTTCTGAACTCAACAACCACTAGATGGCTTGTCATGGTAATCAGAGGATGAATCCTGCTGATTCTGGTGATCCACGTTTGCTCTGACACCACCAGCAGGTGTGTTTTTGAGTGAAAAATCTGACAATAGTCTGAATAATAATATGTGTACGCAATCTGAGTGGACATCCCATAACCTTTAATATTGCACCGTCAAACATTCCCATCAGCCTCTGCTGTTTGATGTCAATTAGCAATTAGCTTAGCAAATTAGTGGTTTAAACTGTACTGGTTCAACATTAACATGGTAGCATTATTAATGTTAGTCAACAGCATGGCTGTAGACTCTAGACTTGTTCTCAACAATCCACCAGGTTTAAAGCTTGTGTGTGTGTGTGTGTGTGTGTGTGTGTGGGTGGTGGTTTCTTGCAGAGTCATTATGAGGAAATTGGTTAAGTCTGCGTGAGTCTTTTCATCTCAGAGTCCCTTGGTTGGGTTCAATCCACAATAAGCACTTACATTTAAGGTTTCACTATGTTTCTTTTGGCTACAGAAACCAGGTAGGCCCCATGGCTCCTTTCAATGACTTTCAATGGGTTTTCATATGAGTACAGTATGTGCAGCACTGTGACGTCTGTAGAGTGTTTTGCTCATGCTAATTACCCAGTCCTCCTCCAGTCCTCCTCCATCCACTTATTCCAATCGAAAACACAGGAAACATGGAAGATGATTTTTTTTTCTCTGAATGAGCTGCCGGATGTGAAAGCTTTCATGACATCGGACACAGTTTATTATTAGTTATTATATATAGTTATTAGAGATACGACAGCAAAACAAGTTACCCTGGTTTACCCGGAAACTCTATCTTACAAAACAGTTATATAACGATTCCTGAAATGCACAGAGACACAACACACACACACACACACACAAATACACACACATGCGCGCACACATGGGGAGCACTCAAAAGAGACACTGAGGGGGCAGACAGGAAAGAGAGAGGAGAGGGGGGGAGAGATGAAAGAGAGGTCATCATTCAAAGACAAAGAAAAAGATATTTACTTGAGAGTGAGAGGTGGTGGAAAAACACACACACACACACACACACACACACACACACACACACACACACACACAGTTTCTGGGAAGCAGGACTGCTTCCTCTGTTCGGGTTAAGAGGACAACAAGTCCAGGAATTATTCACCAAGAGGCAGAGAGAGAGAGAGATATGCAGGCAGGGCTTTTATGAAATACGTTACGAAATATGATTTTATTACTTGTAAAGCACACCTTGTGCCCGTAGCCAGTGTCCGCACACGCATGCAGCACCTGATTTCAAGACGGTTTATTGTATCTGAAGTGTTTATGTCCAAATATATCAAACGTTTGTTTGTCTTGAAACTGATTAAAAAAAACACCAAAAATGATGTTTTCATTTTAAGACTAATAGCCTGACAAATCCACTGACTTTTGTTTGGATATTTTGGCATGAAGCCTTTATCCAAGCAAATATGAAAAACAGATTTTCTTTTGAAGTAAGAAGCAAAATCAACAAATGAAAATTAAGGAGTTTAAAAACAATACACATAATAGGGTGTTGCATAAGAAGCGCACATTTTCTTATAAGTCTGTACGGGATTTAGGTTTCCTGGGAAATCTAATGGGGAAAATGAGCGTGGAATGCAGTGGAACAGGACATTAGCAGATCGGAACAAAGTAACTTTAATGGTTTTACCAGAGAAATTTTGCAGTTTTTGAAAAGATAAGGACTTCTGGTTGGCGGTGAGAGCAGCAGGAAGAGGAGACAAAGTATCCGTGTCGGGCTGATTTTATGTTGTTTGGCTCGTGTTCGTGTAACTGCCTATAGTGCCACCATGATTCATTACGACATTAACAGTTAATTAATTGAATTTATCTCACCCTATCTGCTGTTTAATGTGTTAAATGTCAGTCGAAGAACATTATCATGGTGGAGAGCTGCGAATACATGCAACTGGAAGACTTCAAAGAGGAATAATAGTGGGTATTTTTCCTGTCTTTCTTTTGATATTACAATACAAGCCATTGAATCAAGAGTAATAAACAGATCAACTGATAATATAAATAGTGTGTACAACTGCAACAGACCGCTAAGCTGATTAAGCTGGAATGAAAAGCTGTCCTTTCTTTTGAGGTTGGATTTTTATATCAAAGTGTGGACAGAGTGGCGTCAGTCTCAGCCACTTATGTAACATTTGTCATTTTGGCTGAATGCCAGCTTTTATTAAATCACTTGTTTCGGTTCCGCAGTGGAAAGAAATACTTTTACAAGAACTGCATTGAAAGAAAACACACAGAAGAACAAGTTTCATAACCTTCAGCATACACGTGTCTCGTCAATATTCTATGAATCTATTCCCTCACATCCTGTCAGGATGAAACTCAGCTTCGAAAGGTAAGCGGAGACGTTCTGTTCACAATTTGGAAGGTGTAAAGGTGAAGTGCCTCACACACACAATCACATAGATATAGGTAGATGTGTACACACACACACACACACACACACACACACACACACACACACACACACACACACACACACACACCCACCCCTTGGGGAGAGTCTGACTGAATTAAGACCAGACAGTGAGAGCAGGTTATACAACTAGCACACACACAAATACACAAAATACATTACATAACTAATGAATCACTGCATACTCCCCACAGAGGACCAAGGAAACTGAAAACCTCTCTTGAATCTTGCTAAACAAACACACACTCCATCAGGTTAGGACTCAGTAAGTATGTCCAAAAGTTGAATCTGGCTCAACTTCTCCACTACAGGTCACAACACAGCATGTACTTTTTGTCTGCAGACCCCGTGGCTCACACCGCCGCAGTCGAAATGTAATTCCCCTTTTCAAATGAACCTGTGTTTTTCGCCACAGTGCTGGATTTCGTCCCGAATCGGGTCTAAGGCCACAGGTGGAGTTTATTGACTTAACTATGATACTCTAGATACCAGTTGTGTCCTGTTTTTTCTCATGAATTCAGCTTCTAGGTTTGTGTCTGGCTTCAAGAAGTTTCCTTTGGTTTGTATCTGATCGGTGAGTGCTATTGTTCTTTTGTGTCGGTTTTAAAAATATCAAACTTTGGCAACTTCCAATGATTTTTTTCAATCTGATTCTAAAAACATACATTTGAAAGATGTTATATACATATGAGTTTGTTGAAGGAAAAAGTTGCCACAATAAGCAACTTAAATATACTACTTATAATAAGTTTCTAGAATAACCTTGTCTGAAATAGTCTGCAAACATAGTAAATGCATATTATATCCAGTTGCTGCTGTCAATGATTATAATATAATAATAATAATAATAATAATAATAATAATAATAATAAAAATATTTTTTTTTCACACAAAAGGTTTTCACACACAAACACAGTTACAGATCATATCGACTTCCAGATAAAAGACTTGGCTTGAGATCCTGCTTCTTTCATGATTTCGCCATGTGTTTCGCCATATTTTGTGAAATTATCACTGTTTGCAACACATTATTTTAATGAACAGACATGTTTTTACACTGCAGGAGTGGTTCAAAAACTTTCTTTTGATGTTTTTTTTTCCCTCAATGAAAACTTGCAACATATGGAACTAATTGTTAACATGAATCCAAGATGACCAAAGCAAGCAAGAAGAGGACAGAAGAAGGAGTGTTTAATATTCTAATGATTCTTTACTTGTCAAACTAACAAAGGTGACCTCACGTCTTCTCTCCAAACACAGACTTAGATTTAGAGCATTTAGAAATGGAATATAATGTGCATAACTATGTTATTATTAGCATACAATCACCTGAAAATAAGAATCATATTTGTGTTACCTTAGAATGAGTATGAATATCTACAGACGCTGTGGGTCATCTTCTACGTAGTCTGCCATGTTTCTACAGTAACCCAGAAGGGACAAACTAAACACTGGCTCTAAAATAGGGCCTTTTGCAAAGTGGTTGCAATCAGCAATTACATCACTAGGTGCAATTAAATTCTACATGCTGGACTTTTAAGCCAATGCCTTTTTGTTTGACTGTGATTTTTGGAAAATCACTGCCACAAAATATTCAGCTAACTTTGTGACTTCTTTCATCTCTGTGTTTTAACTTCAGCTGAAACAAACAGGTTGGCAGAACAAGTGATCTGCCACTACTGCTCACACTTTAACTGCAGTAACTACATGTTGCTTTAAATTCTGGTTCTAAATTCAGCTTGTGTGGCCTCCCCACCTCATTAAGAAACACTCCCTTGTGCCCGAGTCCAGTCTTAAGGTGAAAATAAGAGCTGCAGAGTGGATTGTTGCTAGGCAACCTAGTCAAACTCAAGTTGACAGGAGAAGATGCGAGCATGAAGACAACATGTAGGTGAGATGACGTGACATAAGTCATTGAATGCATTTAAACTCCTGACCTTAATCGCCACTAGACACACACTGAGCAGAGAGAGTGAGAGCATGCAACCAGAGCGTTTTGGTGAAATGCTGAGTCATGAGCAGTCAGTAAGTACCATAAAGAGCATCTGCAGCAACATTTCTACGCCATTAATTTGTTCTGTTGGACACTCCCTGTGGGTATAAGACTTGCTGCTTCTTACAAACAACACGACATGTACTCGAGAGATATGTGGCTGCAAAGAATGTGAGGCCACAGGCAACAAAATCATGGTAAGTGTGTGTTTGTGTGTGTCTCAGAGGGGGGTTACAGTGGGGAAACGTTTACTGCAACCACAAGGTTATGTAACCACTTCGACGTATATGTTAAGTGTTTATATAACTCCTCTGTGGATGTGCGTGTTTCAAATAAGTGCCACTGCCTTAAGTGTGTCAGTGTCAAAGAGAAAGATTGGATTGTATCTGACTGTATCCACAGCAGTAATGTATACAGTGTATAAAAGCTGCACGTTACAGTGTGTTTTCCCATCAGCTCCTCTAGAGTCTGACAAATTTGTGTTACATTTAGGTGTGAAAACCCTTTAAAAACTGTTAGTGATGCAACGTTTTCACCCTGCAGTAATGAAAAGCTTCAGACCGCACCGAATAATGTTTCCATGTAATTTATTAGCGGCTTTCCCTCAGAGAAAAAAAAAGAAACTCCTCTGGAACACATCAGTAAACGTCCGCCCTTGAGCACGAAACACGAATAAAGATTATAATCTGTGAAGTCCAACAACATTTTCTTGAACTGTTGCATTAATAATTACTACAGGCTGTCACAGAACTGACTGTGAGGGCCCCCTCTGCGATCTGGATTCTTAGAAAACTATGAGCCACAACCCAGAATTCAGCGATTTTAGAAAGGCCAGCAATTGTTTAAGGATTTAAGATGTGATTTTGAAGTTTTGAGAAGAGTTCACATGATGTTCAACTCCTGCAGGTAACCTGTAAAGCGGCATAGCACCACAAAATGGCTATTGTCCAGGAATTTTGATTTACGAATGAGCCAGATTCGATCTAATCAGGCCTAGCCAATCGGTGAGCTATGACCTGACCAATGGATAAACAGGAGGTGAGTAACACATGCAGAATGTAGTGTTTTGACAACTTTTTATGTACTTTTTGCCTGCTATGAAAGCTTGTTTTCGTTGGAGGCCAACATAACTATCATGAATCTAAGCAGCATTTTTGCAAATGACAGCAGCTGTCAAACTACAAACTCAAATTCTTGTTCATGATAATGCTGGTGATATTTAAAGAGCCCTTGAGAGCTTCTTTTAAAAACAGATCATCTATAAATCATGAATTCACATAACTGGGAGCAAACTGGGAGACACACACACCCATTCACACAGGAAACAAAGTCCTCATGAGTGCTTGACCTACATACCAGGTCCACTTTGTCATTTACCCATACTGAAACACGTAGCAGTGAGACACAGCAAACTAATGAACGGAGCCACTGTTTTCAGGTGTGTGTGTGTTTCCAGTGGTTTCCTCCACAAACATCCATCTTTCAATGTCTAAAGTGTCTCTGCTCCTCTTCTTTGTGAGTCACTGACCCAGAATAAAATGGCAGAAGTGAACAGTCTGTCTGTGGCTCACCCTCCCGTCCTCTGCTTGATGTCAACGTAAGCACCGAAATCATTCATCTATATTTGTTCAAAAAACGTTCTCAGACTCTTGGAGCTGGATATTGTCAGGGGGAAACACAAATTCATTTTGTGCAATCTCTACTCAGACCCATAAATAGACTTTTTCTGTCATAATTATTCAACGAGTTTGGGAAAACTTGAAAAAGTTCAACTTTGGCAATGCCAGCGAGAGTTCACCTTTGATTAACGAAGCTAAACTCTTGTCATTTAACATAGACACATTAATCATTTTTAAAGGAACACAATCAAAAAATATGAAATCTGCTTAAGAGATTGTTTTCCATTGACATCTTAGAACGTCTGCAGGGGTTAGGGTGGAAGGAAAATAGTTTCTTGTTGCAGAGTCTTTACGTACAACCTTTAACCTTTACACTGTGTTGTAGAAAAAAAAATCTGGGTACCTTTCTGTGAAAGCTTTTATATAGCTAAAATATACATACGACCACCTAGAGATCATTTGTTTCATTTCATTCCCTCTCCACTATACTATTCATCTACATATTTCTATCCTAATTATATCACTCTGCTCCAATTTCACCAATCCTCATCAGTGCAATCAAATATCGTGGAGATTTACTGTTTCTGCTGCTCCTGTCTGACCTATCCAGTGTCTCATTTTCACCTTCCCATCTCATGGCACTCACATCTTATGTGTTCTCCTTCCTCCTCCACCTCTTTTCTTATCTGTCTCTGTGTCTACCTGCCAACACCTTCTCCTCTTCATCCTCCTCCTTCTCAATTACCTGGCTGTACTTACTGAACTGCTCTTTCATTTCTCCTTGACACCTCTCCTCTTTCCATCTGCCTCTCACAACTCCAAACTCCTTTTAATACTCCTCTATTATTTGTTATTTCTCTGAAGTTTTCTTCCCATCTCATTTTCCACCTTACCTCTCTTTCCTCTCGCTCGGGTACACGTTAGAGCCGTGCCCTCCTTGTTACATAACCTCCTCCCACTGACGTTTGGTTAAAAAAACACAATAATGCCTCACAGGTCTGGAAGACCTTGAGACAATTGACATGCTGTCGTCAGTGCGGTTAAATAACATCTGTCTGATCGACAAAGTGAAGAGTTGACAACATGAGTCTGACATCATGTTCTTTGTTAATGGGGGTTAACTGAAGGTTTGCATTTTGTCGAAATCATACTGTACAGAGTGTGTTTAGTCAAATACTCTGAATAAGTAAGTAATGCACATTTGTATAGATAATTATGGGATCCCATGATTCAAGTAAATATTTCATGAAATAATGGTAAGAATGTTGTCTTTATTTTATATTTTTATTTTTAAGATGTATATATATATATATATATATATATATATAAATAAATAATTGACTATATGAGGGGGAAAATCACCAATAAATTCCACTTAACTTATCCAAACATCAAGGCACTTCCAGCACAAGATAAATCAATAATCTAACCTACTCCAACACAAAGACACACACAGTGAACAAAGCCAAACACGTCCGTGCACTCTGTTGGACAAAAAATCGAGATGGTAAACGTGCAAACTGAGACATGATGGAAAAACACAAAACACAGACGTCATAAAACAGGAAGCCTGATTTTATCTGACAGTAGCCAGCAGCATCCGATTTAATGGGGCGTTTGTGTTTATGTCAAAATGTCAGAAGCAGGTCAAATTGGCAACCTGACAAAAATATGGGACCGAATTTGAGCTCAACATGCAGCACATAAAACTTCTTTTTTTTCTTGGATTTCCACCTCATGGCTCCCTGAAAAGGCTGCAGCAAACAATACAGTGACCTGCTTTAGTAAAGAGCATAATTTGTGCACGCACACACATAGACAGACACGAGTGTCACTCAGACAGAAAGTTGCTCTCTAACAGACAGACAGGCCACCGACGCTCAGGCTGGGTGGACAGGAGGTGGGGGCTCTTATGTAACTGCTGCCTCTGGCTGTTATACAACCAACATGTTCACAAGAACCTCACGTCCTTAACATACACACACATACACAAAGATGTACCGTGCCACACACATTCACAAGGGCTGGTGGATCCAGACAAACACAGACATACTTAAAGAACACCTAAGAACACTTAGAAAACACACACACACACACACACACACAGAGAGGCACATGTGTTATGATGAGTGTGTCTGCCCCGTGTCTGTACAAGCATTTGTGTGTGAGACAGTGTTTACGTGGGATGTCGATGTTGGGATTTTCTGCCTCGCTTTTGCTGTTTAGCCGAGTTTATACTTTTTTATGACTGTTTTTCAAATGTCAGCAACAGGAAAAAGCGACCCAGGTGAACCGCCTCTCGGATAAACAGATCAATAAATCAATTGACAACAAGACAGACTGAAGAATTAAAGTCTCATCTCCTGCCAGAGACTTCACCTATCAGTCACAAGGTCAAGAACTGTGGATTTAGCCTCTGAAGTTCTTAGAGATGTGACCTTTTCTAACTCACTGATCGATGTAACACAATAATTCATTGATTTCATGAATGTTTATTGTTCTTAACACTGTGTTGCTCTTCTCTTCGGACACGATGGGTCTGATCAGATGTATAATTCATCATTTTTATGAATGATTATTTTTTGCTGAAAGTAGTGAAGAATGCCTGCCATAACTTCCCAGAACCCAAACTGCTTGTTTTGTCTGATAACTAGTCCAAAACCCACATGGTATCAGTATACAGCAACAGAAGACTGAGAAAAGGAAATACCTACATGTGAGAATGGGACTTTTCTGCTTTAAAACATTTGATAAATCAAATACCACAATTGTTATCATGTGTTTATGTCCTGACGATCAGGACAACGGGGTATGCTAATCTATCTTTAGTCCAAATCACTGACAAATATTACTGCTTCCACACCTTTTTGTTGCAACTATTCATTGTGTCTGCAGGGGTGAGCTGAGGAAAAATACCACAATCATCAGACACAAAGAAAGACGCACACCATAGGTGAAGAAAAAAAAATACTTGTGGTTTCCTTCCCAAGACAAATAAACATTTATCAGGGTTACATAATGTGCTTTGAGGAAGAAAAAATACATATTGAAACAATAATGCAGCTCTCAACATGACACGCGCACGCACGTATGCACGCACACACACACTTATATAACACACTGTCCTGAATGAGTTATTAAGGCTGCTTTATTAGAGCAAAGCATGTGAGTTATGAAACCATCCTGCTGGCTCCATGTGTGTGCAATGCGAATGCAAGCACGTTTTTGTGCGTACATGTCAGAGAAACTATGAGGTGTTGAGAGACAAACACGACAAAGGATGAAGAGAGAGAAAGAAGGTTAAAGAGAACAACTGGGTGATGGGGGGGAGAGAGAGAGAGAGAGAGAGAGAGAGAGAGAGACAGACAGGGGTGAAGTGAGGTGGAGCACTCTGTTTGTAGGCCAGTGTGTCACTGCAGCTGAGGAGGGAGGAAGAGGAGGAGAGAGGACACAAACACACACACACACACAAATACAAGTCTGACGCTGCCACTTATGAACGTTACTGTAATGGTCAACCAAGAAACCAACACCAAACATCTGCCATAATGCATCAGACTGACTCTGACCGTTTCACTGTGTCTGTTGTTGGTGCATCATCAGTTTCTTGTTGGCTTTAACGACGGCCTGGTGTCAAATGAGCAAATTAAAAAACTTTCACTCAAGTGTTGTTTTAAGACTATAAATGAACTGCACGGTTCCCACTACTGAACTGAAAAATGCTTAACGTCACAGTGGTGTGATCATTCAACTAAAATCTATGTCAGCGTTATCAGTGACTATAGCTTCTTGGAACTAAACCAGACCATTCAATTTCCTCAATGACAATGACTGAGATATAAAATATTTAAAGGTTCCAGAGGCTTTAGAAAAAGGTACTGGTAGTATTTGGTGGTGATGTGAAATAATGTGACTGGGAGAGACATTGTCTTCATGATGTTCACTCTCTGATCAGAAAACAGCTGTAAGATAATACTGTACAGCACTGCATCCATTTGATGAGAGAGAGGGAGAGGGAGAGAGAGAGAGATAGGGTTGAATTAGGTAAGAGAGACAACAGCAGTTTCTTTGTGCGTGAACAAGAGAGACAAGTGTAACGGAGGGATAAAAATAAACAGAGGAGATGAGGGATAAAATCTGTACTCATGAGGAATAAATCTATAAGACTGGAAAGCATGAGGAGACGAACACAAAGAGGAGATAAAGAAGCGGAGAGAGGAGGGGATGGGCGAACAAAGTGAGTGGCACTGTGCAGCGGCGAGCCTGACAAAGAGAACTTAAATGGAGGAAATTTACATTGAAGGAGAACAAAGACAGCAGCTATATGATCTAACAGCAGGAAGAGATCAAACCTCCCGACGTTCAACAAAGACGACATTAGGAAAGTGTGAATGAAAGCCATGTGGCCGGCCCAGCGAAGCCTACATCCTTCCCTGCGCTGTGGCGTTATGAAAGCAGCGGACCACACGTGCTCCCGGCATTTGGCCTGAACCATGGAGCTGGTCTGAACTGGACAGGTTGTTCCTGCCTGGCATGCCGGGACTGATCACAGCTGAACGGAGCTTGCAGTACAGCACGAAGAAATACAAGAATCTGTTCAACAAGCTCCATCCTGTTTTCTTAACACAGAGGTGTTGCTGCTGTTAAACTGACTTTTTTTTTCCTTTTCTTTCCACAATAAGCAGGTCGTCACTGATGGACAGACTGTGCTTGCAGGAAGATGTGCATAAACACACACATTCATACGCACGACACAATGGATTTGAGGGAGAACAGTGTGTTCTTTTAGCCTTTATCACTAGACGAGGTGCCACATTTGCAGCGATGACAAGGCATCTAGTGTCTCTTTTTACAGCGAGCCAAGCACCCTGAGCGATCCCAAGAATTACGAGCATGTAGACATTAGTTGTGTCTCCAGAAAGGATGCCTGTGAATGCTTTTCAAAATAAATGCCAACAGTGGGAGGGAGACGCAGAAGAACACTGTGCACCCGGAGCAAAACCAAAACAAATGAGCTCACTGATCAGTTCAGAGCTGCTGAATAATAAATGGACAACCTTTTACGCAGACTTATTTTGTTTAAACTCTTAAAATATTCATTTTACAGCCCAGAGATAAATAAACATTAACTGCTTTAGGAACCTTCATGCTATAAATAACTCTGTTCCTAATGTCAGACAGCAAACAGTCTGGACAGTTATACACTTTTCACAGTTTTGTGTCATTATTCTGGATTTGAAATGAAACAATAGTGGTTAGTGCTGATTGGGAGCTTTAATCTAACAGTCTTCACATGTATATTGAGTGAACACTAGGGGACATTTACGACAATACAAAAAGAAAAAGATACTGATCATATAGACACGGTAATGCAGGACAAAGGACAAACATTAACCTTCTTTCCTGGCAAAGTCAGACCTTAGTCCATCTGAACATGTAGTTCACCTTCTGAGAGTCTGTGTCTGTGAGTCTGAGTCAACCACTGGCTTTATCTAAGTTTATGATAACATGTCTGCTTACTCAAGTGCCCTTAAACTTCTAGACATGTACAAAAAGGCCGACTGTTCTTTCACTCACTTTCATTTGAAGCTATGGAAGCACCCCGAGTCAGCATTTAGCATGAAGCGACTTCATAACTTTACGATTATTTAAAATCCAATGTTCAGAGACAACACACAAAAAACATATCACTGTTTAAACCAGGACAAGAGCAGTGGATAAAACCTACAGAGTCAATGCACTAAACAACATACCCTCAAAAAACGAGTAATATGATCCTAAAAGTCTTGTTTGATGAAAAAGTAACAAAAAACAATCGAAGGAGGATTTATTGCAGGGTTAACTGACTCAAAAGGAACTAACATGAAGCTTTATCAAGTAAGACTGTGGTACAAATCACTGCATATAACAATTTAACTGTTAAAAATAAGCAAAAAAAATGGAAAATAAACCCTTCCCTCTCACTTCATGTTGGCAAAATAACACTTTTTGAACTCTTGCATGATGTTTTGCCTTTGCTGAGTGAATACATGAAGTACATTATATTAAAAAAACTCTATTTTCAGGTTTTACTTTCATTCATCCAGACAGACTGCGCTCTGTCCCTGCCTGCTGCCTCACACGTTTGCCCCTCTAACCCACTGGTCTGATGAACCATATGTTTTCCTGCCTCCACATGCTCACGCTTCCAGCATGGCCCAGTCCTACACAGATCCACCAATCACGCACCGGCATTGGTTTAAGTAACCGTAGAAACAGCCAACTGGAGGGCGGGCCTGAGACAACAACACGAGAGAGAGAGAGAGGCAGCCGGGTACAAGTGGGAGAGAGAGCGGCTGAAAGATGGACGGACAGAAAAGCTAGAAAATGGGTCGAACTGAACACTGAGGGAGCGGGGATGGATGAGTGTGAGTGAAAGGTGAGAAAACATGAAGAGATGAAAGAGCAGAGAGAAAAGATGGAGCGTGCTTGCATAAGTAGGTATGGATCCAGTGTTACACAACATTGTTAAGTAACTTGACAAGCGTCAGTCAGCTACTGCTGCACATTCTGGACACTTCTGAGAGGATTTTCTCCTCATCATGTCCGCTTTAATCCTTATTTATGAAGCATTGTTCATTATCTAATAAGATGAACTACCGAGTATCTCTGCAGCTTTCTGTTCCCAAAGCATGGCAAACATTTAAAACCTTTTTGCACTCCCTCGTATTTCTCCCTCTTTGCTACTTCCAAATTTTACCCAGCTCTCTGTTTCATGCAAACTTTCAACCACCTTTCCTCGAGATCTGGAATTCATCTCTTCTGCCAACTCTTCTTCAAAGGTCAGGATGATGATGTCACCTACCTGCGAATGACTCTGATTCGTCCAGGAGCAGCATGGTTATCGAGTAAAGAGAAGAGCCGGTCTCCTCTGCTTTTCTTCTTCCTCGCCTCTCTTATCAACCTCTCAAAACCGCCTCCTCTTTCGGCGGAGCAAAATGAACAGTAAAGAGGAGATGTAATTTTCCTCCTCTCAGCTTTGTTTTACACACTTTAATCTACTGCCACAGTGACTGACTGACTCACTGACTACTGGCCGACCACTCTGTGTGCTACTCTCTAGTCAATAGCAATGTGAGGCTGAGGCAGGCAGGAGGGGGCTGGCAGCTGAAAAACTTACATAACCCTTCATGCTGGAGCCGGGGCCCACTGAGGGGGGACTTGTACGGCTGATTGTCCCATTACCACCAACACCACCCCTCCTCCAAAACTCCTCCATAACACACACACACACACACACACACACACACACACAGGACTACAGAGCATGTACGGAAGCAGCCGCCCACACAGTCATGCTGCCTGTTTATGTGTTTGTTGATCAGTAAGAAGTGAATTTTGAAAATACTTCGATGATGATTGTTACTCAATCTGAAAAATGCTTGATAAAATGGTGTTGGACACAGAAATACATAATAATACAATGTGTTTGAAACTTTAACTACACATAGGAGAGCTAACATGTATACGAGCATGTTGACCCAGACAGACAGCTTGTATGTCTGTGGCAGAATGAAGGACACAAAGGAATAATGTGACTGCTGAAATCTGTGTCAAGGTCCCTGAAATACCTACACACCGACTCCAAAAGCTCATGTCCTAAAAGTTACATTGCTTTACAGAGAATCCTTCTTTATGAAACAAAGCGCAGTGTAATCCTTACACAAGCATAAGACTGAACAAAAACTGCATTTTAGAGGTCATTTAATCCAAACTTCGTCTTGAATGAAGTGTCAGTGACTTAACTTCTTACTAAATGAGATCAACTCCAATTTCATCATATCAGTAATACTCACACCAGACTACGCTCACTAAATATGAAAATCGGAGTCTTAAAGAAGCTTTTCTACAATCTGTACAAGACGTACAACATCACACTGGCGACTTTACGCCCATCTCAAGAGATTACAGTGTATCCACAAGCAAATTTATCTAATTTATACAGTTAATTAATTAACCCAGTTTATTAGTATTTCCACAGGGCTGAGGAAACACTGTTACGAAAACTTACAGGAAACACTTTCAGTGAATAAAACAGCTCATTACTCTGGAAGCTACAATTCAAGTGGAATAAAAACATATCAGAATAAATTGATATCAAAGTCCTTGTGAATGGGAGACAAGAGTAGATTTTTTTTATTTTTTGGGGGAACACAGACAACTCCTGCATCTATTTCATAACACGCCTTATGAAACCTCTGAGCTCTGCACTGGCCGAGTGGCCCTGGCCACAGACTTGGTACTGCACCACATGTAGGTCAGTATGATAGAAACTTCTATTGTGCCTGCATACATCCATAAAATAAGAAGACATACAGCGGAAAAGATGTCGCGACAAACACAGAGATGAGAAGAAACTGAAACAAAAAAAAGTGTAGCCAGATAAGAAACGCTGAACAAAAAAAATTCATATACTCACCCATGTCATGTGGCTCAAAGTTGTTGTTTTTGCCTCCTACTCGTATGACAGACCCATGCCTCCTCTACACTTTCACTATTAGAAACGTACTCCAGCTGATGTGTGTTCCTCCTGCATACTGCTAACACACTTCCTCACTGTCCCATCTAAACCGAGCGTGTCAAAGTGTGTGAGAGAGCGTGTGTGTGTGTGTGTGTGTGTCTCTCAACATCTAGCTCTCGTCTCGCAGCTTTGCCGGCGCTCCAGTGAGGACAGAAGGCCACTGGGACAATTACAAAACAATGAGTCGTTTAAAAGCTGCCCCAGCCTGCCGGGTGTAGGAAACCTCCCTCGATGGCTTGCTTCCTGTCTTCCTCCTCCCCCTCGTTCTCCCCTCCCCCCCCAACCAACTGACACAGGAGCGGGTGTGATGTCAGAAAGCCACGCCCACTCCAGAGAGGCTGCCTTAGGTAACAGGGGTAATGGGGTTCAACCAGGAAAAAGATGTACAGAAGAGGAGACAGAGGGAGGAGGACTGGGAGAGAGGAAGGAGAGGAGAAGAGCCGGATGTAAAATGATAATCCCGAGTGTTAATGGCAACTTCTGGTCTCGTTGATTTGTGGCAATTTCACTGGAATCTTTTAAAGATGAGCAGTTTATTGGAGAAATAACATCTGAAATATGAAAAGGTGAAGATAAAACAGAGAGAAAAGACTCAAAATGATTAAAATTTCAATTTCAAAAATATAAATTCCAATATGAGCCTGGATGGACTGAGGCAGAGAGAATAACTCACAACCAGTCTTTCATATCAAGTCTATAAGATGAACTCTGCATTAAAAGTAAGATCTACTGTCTCTATGTGAAGCTTTTAAAGGTAAATCAATTACTGCTCAGACAGATTACACTCAACTTTTTAGCCTCATTTTGTGGTGAAGAAAATGCCTTTTCATGATTTTAAAATGTTCCTGTTATTTTGTTTTGCAATGAGGCAATCATAAATGAGAACAGGGGCGAGAGGGGACGAACTGGAAAAGGGAGGAAATCAAGAAAATGGTATAAAGAGCGAGGAGGATTCAGAGATGAATGAAGTCATGTGCTACTACTTTCTGGTCAGTGCACGCAGCAGAAAATAAAAAAATCTGTTTGGCTTCACGGGAGGGTATCACACATCGTAAACACTAATAAACACATCATAAACAGCATAAGTGTAAATTTCAGCAGCAAGTAAGTAAAAAACATCAATGCTGTGGAGGGTGAGAGGAATCATGGGTAAATATACTAAGAAAAGAGTTGGGATGACAGTTAAGGATGGCAGAAAAATACATGAAAGATGAGAGGAAAGAGGAATAAGAAGAAACAGATTAAAAGAAGGGAAATAAAAAAAAGAATGCAAAGGATAGAGGACAATCAAAGAGATGAAATGATGAAATCAATGAGTAACAAACAAAACAGCGAAACAAGAGAAGAATCTGTGACAAAAAGGGGAGGGGGCTGTTTCAAAACAACCCTGTGAACCCAAAGACCCCTTTAAACCCATGGTGGTGGTGTGGGCTTATCCTATACAGATCACTTTACACACAAACACACTCACAAGGTGAGAGTCCGGTTTTACATGGCTACACACACACACCAACCCACATTGCTACAGAGCTTGGGGGAGGTGCAGAGGAGTGAGGTGGGGGAGGAGACAGGGGGAGGCGGTGACAGCAGCGATGTAAAGCAGAGGACTGGCCTGGCAACGCGTGAACACGCTCACACATACGCACACATTCACCTTTGCCACACTACCACAGTTCTGGTATCTAGCCACGCCCCCTCCTGTGAGGAAGGAAAGCTCACATTTCACTGTTTACATAACCTAGATCCACCAATAGTGTGTGTGTGTGTGTGTGTGTGTGTGTGAGAGAGAAAGAGGGTCACAGTGTTTTGGGTTTTTGTGCACTGTTTGCTTGAGGCTGAAAGAAGAATTCAGATGTTATGCTTGAGTTATAGTATAGAAACTACATTACAGAAATCATCTGTTAAAAGCAAAATACTCAAAGATGTAGCCAGGTAAAAACAAAGTATCCAAGTATTATCGTCAACAGTGTCGTGCAAGTTCAAACTGATTTAAATGAGTTTACAGTTTCGAATTTTGAATCAAGTTCAAAAAGTCACAAAAAATCAATTAGTTCACATTCACTTATTCAGAAAGTTCAGCCTTTAGGTCATATATACTTTCCTTGTTCAACAGTGTCTGTACGTGCTTTCTTGTGGGTTCACGCCTGGATGGCTGCAAAGCAGTGACTAATCTGATAAAAGCTGTCATTACAGCACTTAGTTACGTTAATTAGTTGCAAATGGATACGTTCTATTCACCGAAAAATATTAGCAAATTCAGTGAATGAGCTTTTTTAGCACGTTCATGCATCAGAGCATGAGAAGCATTCATCTAAATGATGAACAGTGAATGCAACAGAAAGTTTCCTTGATAAAAAAAAGAGAAACTTTGATACACTAGAAATATATTACATTACTTGACAATGTACTAACAACTACCTACCAATCATATGACAGAGAACAGAGAACCCACCTCCTCAAATGGGACCGGCATGGTCTATAGAGACTATAGGCTCCTGAAGGTCCAACACAAAACAGATAAACAATGAATGCTGTTAACTTAGTCAAAAACTTGTGCCGATAAAATACCATTCAGCATCACCATCAAGTATAGAATGCAGTGTTCAAGCACGCAGTCTTAAAACAGCAGTAATTAGATCTAGCCCCTGGAACAAACAGCACCCAGCAACAATCACAATGTGTTTTCTGCTCTTAAACACATCAAACATGCTGTTGCTTTTTAAAATGGTCAAACACATGCCACTGGTGGGTACAATCAAGCGTTCAATAATTGGCTGAGTGTGCTGTTGCCTTGTTAGATTTGTTCGTATGACCTGATTAATTTCAAGCAGTGTGTCTCTCGAATTGCCCTAGAGCGAGGCCCTTCTCATCCCGTTCACACACTTAATGGAGAATAGAAAGCATGCCACTCATTGTGGACAAAGCATAATACATACTGGTCACCAAGATTTAAAAGGCAGCAGACCAACATGGACTGTGGGTGTATCGGGAAGCAGTGAGGTGTATTTGCTACTATCGTTACTGTCAAATTAAGAAGTATTTGAGTAGAAAGTGATATGGCACTGATGACTATAATGATGTTATGGTTTGAGCTGTGATCCCAAGAATTATGATGTACTCTGTAAATCAAATCAAATTCATGTTCATAGTTACAAGAAGCTTTCAACAGGAGGTGAAGGTATACGAACAATGAAAGGGAAGCTAAGCGTGTAACATTTAGAGTGACCCTGACCTCAGACACAACGAATTTCATTGTTTTAAAAAAACTAAAGTAGTTTTAGAGAGAACACACCAAGTTCACAGACGCTGCAAGGTTAATGAATTATTACATACATATATCTGAATAAACAATAGCAGTTTAATAGATGTTCTGTCCCTACTTAATAAAAGTGTTTAATTTTTTTGAGCACCTCAAGGACTTTCTTTTTTAAAATAAAAAGTTTTAAATTCCACCAATTGACCTTACACTGAGATTCTTTCCAGCATAGTGTGGATGTTAAGAACAAGAAGAGCCAGTCAGTTCTTATCGTGACAATTTGTATTTTTCAAGCAGTCACTGGTGAAAATACACGACTAGTATGGTTTCCATTTTGGTTTTTTACTAACATGATGAAATAATTAAAATCACCGGATTTACTGAGAATCATAACGTTGTCAGGTTGTTGAGTGAAGAAAATCTATATTAAATCAAATCAAGTCCTCCATGTGAAAAACAGGATGCCACTGAAGATTTTTAAGTTAATGCTGTTAATTCTGTTGAATCGAGTCAGTCAGGCTTTGTGCTCATGCTAATTCTTGGCCTGAACATTAAATTTAACTCTGCACAGAAGGATTATTCAACCTCCTTAATATTTTCCCCAACAGTTTGACATGGTTAAATGCAAAACTGACATCATGTGTTTACAGTCTGACAGCTGAGACTATGAACTACCTCATGTCTCTTCAGCTTGAGTTGAATGAGTCTGTTTTGTCAAGGCTGCATAAGCGAACACACACACTGCACAAAAACATCTTGTCTGAGCAAAGCAGAGCTTTGTTTTGCAGAGGGATACTCAAAGTTATATACATTTATACAATGTTACTTTAAAAGTAGCTTAATTACATTTACTGAAGGACTACAGATCCCATCTCATTCTGTATGTGTGTACCTCTATTACTATTATGGGTGCACTCTTAGATTAAAGCTGTTCAACAGAAAAAATATCACATATGTTGAGTCTGTTCAGACTTTTCACACCCACTAGAGATCAGGGATTCTCTTCTCTCCTGACCGCCGCTCACTAAAAAGGGGCAGATTGCCATCTGAGTATAAATAAACATGTCAATTACATCAGTAGGACTCCACGGGATGAGTAATGTGAAAAAGATGAGTCCACAGCGAACACGTGAACAAAGATGGCAGGTGGTTTTGCTGATGAGTTATTCTAACTCATAATCAGCTTGACATGGAGCCAGAGCACTACCTGATCTGAAGTCTGCTCACACACACAAATACACACAGCCAGTCTGGTGTGTCAGTATGTAGACCAGCTGGTGTTACTGTATCACCTCCTACACTTCACTCTGTGCAGCCCCTAATCAGGTCACACACACGCACACACACACAGTTATGCGTGTGTGTTGATTATAAGTTACAATAAGGCATCAGCAAAAAACACCAAAGTCAAGACAGTGCTGATACTCCTTATTAGATTTTACTTCTAACATAAAAACATTCAGTTAGTTCAACGTCATCCACTCCACCACTCCTGTGTGATGGTGTACTGTTTTTTTTCTGTGATGTTGTTGCCGCAGTTTTTGGGTACACAGATTGGGAAATGTAACCTTTTCTGACCACTCGAAAATTGATCAAAAATGGTGAGGCTCCCTCCAAAATACCACATTAAGACACCAAGACCTTGAAGACAACTGCTGCTGAATAGAACTCATTGAATCCACAAATCTCCTCAAATTTGTTTAGACCCCAGTAAGCCGAAGTTTTAAAATATACTTGTTGAAAATAAGATTTATACTGCAAAAAGCTACACGTTTTTTGCCCAAAGCTGTATGGGTTTAGCATAAAGACTGGTGGGCACCCATAGAACTACCTTCAGAGGTCATGAGACCCCTTTGAAATGCCAGTTTTTACATAGCCAAAATTTGGCTTAGCTCTGGAGCGTTATTTAGCCCCACTCATGACAAATCCGACATGTGCCAATGAATGCCTTATGTCTTCTAGTTTCATGCAAGCCTGCAAAAGGATGATGGACAAGGATGTCCAAACAGAGAAGGTTCTTTATTTACATAACCCAAAGATTTCTATAATTATTTACTTCATTGCTGTATTCCTGTAGTTCAGACTCCAACAGAGTGATTCGTCCTCTCTTTGGCTGCTCACATCAATTTCACAAGTCACATTCTCCCAGTGAATCTTCTTCATATCAGTAAAATAAGTTTAAACTTAAAAGGTTTTGAACCAGCACCATATAAATCGCATGAGAATTATGGTGTGTCAGATTTAATAGTTACAGCTTTGACACATCTGTCAACATTTAGGCAAACATTAATATAAGATCAGACTCTGTATCTGCAGATAGTCAATATTAAAAGACGCAGCCCAGATTCGAAATATGTGACAATTTTCAGATCTTATGCCGTGATCAGGTCTGATATAAAACCATCATGCTGTCAGTTTCTAGGGCTACTTTACAAGCACAAAGTTGCTTGTTTGTACATCAATTTGACATGTTTTTCCTTCTACTTAAAGAATGTAAGTTTAATATTTACTCTCTTTTCTGTTCTGGTTTACTCTCCAACTCCATGTCTGTCTTTAGCTGCTAATTATTCTACTATGTGCACCAGCCATGTGCACCATGTCTTTTGTTGTCTTTGAATAAAACATCATGAATTGAGAAGACCATGGTGTTCGTCCACCTGGTTCTTCTACCTTTGTTCATTTTATGGTGGGATGGTGGGAGTCAGACATGGAAAACACAACATTAACAATCAGCCTCTCTAAAGGAACTACCTGGTGTTCTACCTGTAGTTGACAGGGTGATGTATCTTGTCGCTGATTAAACCAGCGGGTGTTTGCGACATTCGTAGGAGGAAACATGTTTACTTGTTTTTCTTCAGCTTGAACTCGTGAGTGTGAGAGTGTACTGTGCTTACCAACGCCTACACACAGGGAGGGGAGCAACAGGCTAATTAACAGACTATTACTCTCCTACTCTCTGGAGTCTGTGTGTATGCGTGTGTGTCTGTCTTATGAAAGATGTGACTAAATCTCATGACAGCCTCATCTGAGCCGCAGAGAGCCAATAACATGCAACACACACCCCTCAATCTGTTCACATTGCCACACTGCCACACACACACACACACACACACCTGACCCAGAACAGACATCCCAGCAGCACCATGTTGCTGAGGAGGATGATTTTATTTTAGGAGACTGGTCCCACCTCCCCGAGTCCATTTCTCAATGTCACTTTTTGACGAATGGCCTTACTTCCTCTCTCAGACATACACACAAATACACACGTCCACCCCCTGATTTTTCTAGGGTAAGTGAGTGTGTGTGTGTGTGTGTGTGTGTGTGTGTGTGTGTGTGTGTGTGTGTGTGTGACCTCATCTTTTTTTAAACTAAATCATTTCCAGATGCTTTTCAAAGGATTACACCGAATAAAAGTGATTCTTAAACTATTTTTCTGGCCATTACATCAAAGATTTCTTTTTTTCTGAAAAAAACTGCTTACTGCTGTCCTTTAGTTATAAGAATTACTTCTAATATTGGTAGATGATATGGATAAATCTATCAAAATACACTTAATTATCATATCATGATCAGTAGTACTATGTGTTCTTCATCTGTGGGTTGGTATATCTGTTATATATGTAGGGTTTTGCATGTTAATCAGTGATGTCTCCACTTTAACTAATCTATATGGTGTGCCCCAGGGTTTAATTCGAGGACCAATCTTATTTTCCTTGTATCAGTCACATTATACACAGACATGGTGTTGCATTTATTTGCATTTCCTTGTTTCCTGTGGTGAAAATGTATGTGTATTTTTTTTTTTGATTCTGGCCTAAATGTAGTAATTATTTTATTCATTTATTTGTCCGAGATTTGACCAGTTAAATGTAGTTTTCACTTCAGTCTGTAGACCTGATGATTAGGCAAATTAGTCCATTGACATATCAACACACAACAGTTACAAGTACTTAAGTAATCTGAAATGCTGCAAGGTCCACCCCCATGGTTCCTGTACAGTACTTATGGAAAGCACTATGCATTTATTTGCAACACGCATATACATCCAAACATCTTAAAAACATAGATACACTTCACTGCATCTTAAAATTGATTGACATAGTTAATGTCTATTGTCTCAACATATAGATTTCTCCCATATAAGTGAGAATATACTTACATATATTCCAGCATTAAAAATATAGCTACACACGTCAGTCTGTCTGGTAAAAAGGTAGATCTCTAATTATCATTTCTCAGTCAAGTGGCCTATATCTTTTGGTACAAGTCTTTCCTTCTAAATAAGGAATAAATTAGATCAAACAGGAAACCTTTGGAAATACTTCTATGTAATGACTTCTCCCAAATGTTCCTTTTATATAAATACCTGTAAATAGCAACATGTGTGTGTTATGTATGTAGGGGTGTTGGATGTGTTACCAATGATTGCCATGACAACCCTAAATCTCTCCAGAGATAAAACTCCTACGCTGACAAACGAACTAGATATTCATCTTTTTACAAATAGACCTGACCTTCAGCATTTTACAAAAAAGCAAACCAAATGTATGAAACGTATAATTTCCTGTGGGTCAGAGTCTTGTCTAGTGTAAGAGTGTTCAGGATGACAAATGTGAAAACTTTCATGAAAAAGATGAAGAATTAATCACTTTTGGAACATCAATCAACATCAATATGACAGAATATCATAAATAACAATCATACTATCAATCCTGTGCTGTAATCTGTAACATATTTTTTTACAGTAAACAAATCTGTAATTTTCTTATGTGACACCAGACATAAAATGACAACATAAAGTGGTTTGAAGAAGAATGACTAAAAATGTAGGGACAGAAAAAAGGCAATGAAGGCAGAGGGATGAAGGTAAGTTCAGATCAAAGCAGAGGAGGAAATGGAAAATATTAAAACGGGAGAAAAGGAAATGAGGGAGAGCGGAAAAAGAGAAGGGGATGCTGAACCTGGAGGAGGAACCTGTCACAGCCCTGAGGGGGCCGGCGTCCTAGTGATGGTTGTTATGGTAACAGTGGGACAGACGCAGGAGACGGCAGGGGGTGATGATGTCACAAGTGCAAAATAGATTGGCAAAGTGAGAAAAATAAGGATGTAAATGTGTTTTTTTCCTCCACCAGACCTTTCACTCCTTCCACTGCCTGCCAAGACGACAAACTTTGAAAGCTTTAGATATTTATGATCCCTTCAGTGCCTCAAAATGTTTAGCACCTCGCTGAATTTTAACCATCCTCTGCAAATAATTGCAGGACAATGCTGCAAATGTTCAAAAAACATGACAGACATGGTTACATGTTGAATAAAAAGTAAAAAAATAAATAAATAAATACATAAATACATGAGAAAATGTAGATATTAACTATATTAGTTATCTTGTTGGTTCCTCCTCCTCCTCCTCCACCTGTGATATTGCATATAATTTACAATACTGCAACACTCACCAATTTTTTAAAGCATGCCAGAGGTCTTGGGATTGATTTTGCACTCATTCATACTGCATTATACTAATCATGCAGAGGCAGTGAACGTTTTAGTGTTTGTCACAGTTTCATGAGGAGTCGTCCTTGTTTATGTATTTTCATTAGCGCATTCAGGGTTTAATATTTGGCAACCAAACTTGCCAAACTGCTGTTATTTTTCCAACAACTTCAGTGTTGACTTGCCGTTTGTCCTCTGGGTTTAACAGATCTCAGGTGTTGGAGCCTTCCCCAACACCACAGAAATGCATTAGCAGTGCCCATTCTCCCATCAGTACTTTTCCACCTCGAACCGGCATTCTCGCAGCCCCTAAACCCACTTCTGTGACTTCTGACACTTCTTCTGCTATACTGGGTCAGTTATACAAAGTGTTGCGCAACTGTTGTGATAAAAAAATGTTTTATAATCCCGGCAGGAAGCGGGAAAGCACAAGGACCTGTACCATGCTTCGTTGGATGATTAATGGTTCATCATCATTCTCATCTCTTGGTTTCCCTCTCTCACACATATACACTTTGAGATTCAAAATAACAGCAATTAAAGCTATATGGCAGCAAGCAGTGCACTTCTGCTGTAATTAGGATGACATGTACAGTTAGAAATAGAGAACAAGCTTGTGTGATAAGAGTTCTTCACAGGTTCACGGGTCTCTGCTGCCAAGGATCAAATATAACACACAATCTGCCACAAAATAAAAGGGTTATCCAACACTGACTGACAATGATGACTTCATGCATGTTATGTTTCTGGCCACTCCCCAATCTGTGATGTCACCAAAACCACTGGTTCATCCGTTGATTTATTAGGATTGCAAAAAAAATGGATAAATGCACCATAAAGAAATCCTGTGTGGCCAAAAAGTCATTTCCCTACAGACTGCGAGTATAAAAGAGACATCTGTAAAACTGCTGACACCTCAAACTGCAAAAAAGATCAACTGGAGGTGACAAAACCGTTAAAGCATAAAAAAAGAAAAACAATACATCAAGCAAGGAAAAACTGGGACACTTTGCTTAGCATAGCTTCTGTTCTTAACATAAAGAACTGAAACAGAAGGAAACAGCTAGCCTAGCTCTTTATGAAGTTCAGAATGACACTTACCAACAGCTATAAAGCTCACGAATGAATCCGTTTCTGTTGTTAGAACAACGATTTCTTGGCGAACAACAAACATTTAATTGTACATGATCCTAAGCGACTTCAAAGTGAAGTTGCCTGGATTGGTACCATCATGCCTGGACTGAGATGGAAACCTGAGCTCAACAACCTCATCTTGCACAGAAGTGAATGGGTTGACTGATTAACTTGAAATAGTTAGACCACAAATTGTCATTTTTTCATGTATATGTTTGTGTATGAATTAAACAAGATGCACTGTTCTAAGCTTTAGAGGTGTTGGTAGGCGTATTTTTTACTTTGGCCAGTCGAGCTGCTCTTCCTGCTTCCAGTCATTATACTAAGCCAGGATGTAGTTAGTGTAGTTTCTTCTCATCTTAGTCTTGGAAACAAAGTGAATGAACTAATTTCCAAAAAGTGTTTAAGTATTTAACTTTAAAGACATTCTGTGTGATCTCAGCCTGAGGCACTGAATTAATTCAAATTCAGTGAGTGCAACAAAAGAGTCTTAACTCATTTGTTTGACAAGACCACTAAATTTAGTGCTGCAGATACAACCTAAATGCTTAATTATTTTAATCTAATTCTAAGATGTATATATATTTAAGTGCTGTATTTTTGTATCCCTTCTTTTTAAATCTTAATAGACTTTGCAGACATAGCTAGGGTTAGGGTGTTTGCACGGCATGCTAGGAATTCGCAGGTGTCAGAAGATCGTTTTCTAGTAACCTAACCTTAACCCTCATACAGTCCTTGGAAGATGTGAAAAACAGACAATGCGCTTCAGTGTTTTTCTTCAAGGTCTAAAACTCAAGTTGATTCTCACAGAACACAGAAGTGCAACACAATACACACATACACATTAAGTCTATGAAATTTAAGACGACAAATTAACCATGTGCTTTCTGATTGTGCTGCCCCTCCTCTCTTGATCTCTAATCATAAAACTGTAAATACAAAACAAAAAACAGCAGGCTGTTCTCTCTCTGAAATGAGGTCAAAGTCATCCAAAGAATGACACCATTTATCCAACCAAAGTTTAAATCTTACCTCCCCCACACACAAACACACACACAGCATCTAATAAAACTAATAGATGATTCATTGGGTTATGTAACACATACTGGCAACAGAAGAAGAGGAGGAGACGAGAGAGTTTAAAAGGAGTTTGTTTCCTTAGGGAGAACAGAAGGCCAAAGGCTGATGTGGGGAGAGCTTGTCTGGTCACACATGTGAACAGTACAGCCACTTGTTCTAAAAGCTAAATTTAATTATAACAGTATATATTTGTGTGGGTGACTAGCAGAATATTTTGAAAACTAATAGGCAGATTTTTATAAAATTCTGTGAAAATTTTATAGCTGTTCATAACACAAGAAAAAATGATTTTTCTCCAAATGAATGAATGAAGTTTAAGGTTATTCTGGGTCGAAAGATTTTCTGGCATTTAGATTTTTTTGTTGTTGTTGTAAATAACAGGTTTATCCAACGAATCTCATTCAATCGTCAGCAAATTTGGCAAAAAAATGTGTTTAATATGACAAAGGATATTTCCTATAATTGGCTATTCTAATAGAATTTTCTGACTTTTGTTATAATTTTCTAAAATAACCTGTTATATGCATCACCAGGTTTAAGTCTGGTGGATGTTTTTTTTTTTTTAACTGATGGTGACTGGGCTGGTTGGTTTTATGTTTTATGCTAAGTCTGATGTGAGTTTATGAAGCAGGTTTGAGTTTATATTTTACATTAATATTATGTCTTTTATGTACCTTATGTTCATGTATGTGTGTGTTCCTCTTTGCTGCAAAACAACTTTCCATTTAGAGACTACAAAGTGAAAGTTGCATATAGCATTATGATTCATTTGAATGATCATAAGTCATCTGTTAATAACTAACATAATGGGAACACTGCTAGTTTCGACTCGCCAGGTATACCTTCATCTTCATCATCGCCATCATTGTCTTCGTCTTCATCAGTGATGTAACAGATCTCTCTCTCCCCTTTACTCCCATTCAGTCGCTCCTCCTCTTCATCAGACATCCTGACCTGCACACTGCTGCTACCTCAGCATGGCCACACTACACACCTTAAACAAAGAACACAGGTATGAATGAACAAGTACAGACAAAGTAGTACATTCACATGAACTGAAATAAATTACATCTATCACAATCCTTGTGAGTGTTGAGCAGGGGTGTTTTTTTCCCCTTTGTTTCAAAATCTGCATGTAAGACTCTGGGCCACCAAAGTTATGCGACACATGGTTTTGTCACTTGCAAAGACTTACAGCTATTTCCTGGAACCTTTACTGACTAATCCCCAATACTTAACCTCATCATATTTCTAAATATAACTCTAAAACTAAATCCAAATCCCCCCCAAAAAAGTTTAAAACACTAAGGGTGCCATTTGTCCTGTGATGAAAGACAAGTCCCCAAAATGTCCCTGAAATCCATATGTACAGATTTATGTCCCCACAGCATCATTAATACAAGCACACACGCACACGCACACGCACACACACATTTTGGTATCATCACAAATTACATCCCATATTTAGGACAGAACAAATCAAGTCCCGTACCTGGAATGTGACACAGTAAAAACTAGTCACATCCTTGAAGGACCTCAGAGTTACCTAAAATACAGGAGGTTGTTTAGTCTGCAATTTTTACTTTTCCGTGTGGTAAAAATGGCAATAATTCCCAGCAAGAAATACACACAGGGACAGACTGCAAATGTAACAATTCTGCAAAATAGTTACTTTAAAGTAGTCATGCACTGGCCTGTAGGGAAATCTGTGATTTGAAGACATTGTAAGTTCATTTCAACATTCTCTGTCCTCCATATTTATGTAGTTTGTGTATTCTCCCGTGGAAAGGTAATATATCAACCATTTTTGCTTCTTCTGCTCTATAGGAGCAGTTTACCTCGAGGGTTTTAAAGGACGGGACATTTTAAAAAGGCCGTTTTTTGATCATGATCATGACCTGCAGGCACATGGAAGAATTTTTTTGCCAGGGAGCCTTACTATTTGATTTAGGAAAAAAGAAAGACAGGCGGGCGCCCCAGATGAGAGACAAAGCTGCAGAGCAGATGGACAGAGGAAGATGTACCACAGAGACTGACAGACACAGACTGAGAGGTTGAGAGCTCTCAAGACTTTCTAGGATGCTTTTAAGGCTCCATCTCTCAGCAGCATGAAAATTACACATGCATTACTCACAGGCTTTTCTCTGAGCCAGAGTGAAACAATCATAAACTGAAACCACAGACTACAGCCGTGCACTTTATTACCAACTGCGGTATGGTAAAAGTAAAGTTTTGTTCCTTTTTTGTTCATAGCACTATAATTCTGTTACGTACAACAAAAATCATAATCATTATTTAAATTGTGCTCTTCAAAGCAATTTCTAAAGAGAACACAACGATGTTATAATTAACAGCAGTGTTAAAAATTTTCACAGAAATTCTTAGTAATTAGAAAACAAAGACTTTCTAAATGCATTTTTCAAATCATGTTCACCATGGCCTCAGTTATTATAAACATTGCATTGGCCTAAGTTTTGGCCTCACCTCTCAGATGAGCCCAGACACACACAAGAGTATCACCAAGGTTTGCTCTTGATCACCTTGCACAACGTTACACAACAGGTAGCTCCGGCCAAGTTGACTTATTGGTCCAAGCAAGTGCTTTTATATGCCTCATAAATCCAACCGAGCTAGACTTCTTGGACTTGTTGCTGGGCTGAAAACCAGTAACCGCGGACCTGGTGCACTTGCCTTTCCTCTGATGTCCCAAAACACAGTGTATGTGTATATAAAGGAAGCCTGATAACTTGTAAAAGCTTTGTTAGAGAGGACTTACTGTATTACATTGTGTGATTACAATTCTGCGTGATCTGAATCAATAGCAGCAAGTTTGGGAGCAAAATAATTACGCTCTCATTTTATTCCACTCATGTTCAAAGGCGTTAAATAAAACCACTGCTCATTTTACTGTGAAGACTCCTCAAATCAGCTTGAGGACTGTGTGGAGAAGCATGCACAGGTAATAGTCGCTGCAGTGCAGATTCCTGTTTCCTACTGCTGGTTAGGGAAAGATAAGCTGGGTTAAAAGGAAACCAATGTTTACTGCTGTTAGATGACAGGCGGTGACTCGTGGTTTCAGTTGGCCAAACATCCTACACAACCACCTCAGGACTTTTTTTTGTGGCAGTTGATGCAACCATGTGACACTCTACCCGCCCACACCACTAAACATAAACATATGCTCCTTTTTAAATGTACCCATGCTCTTATTTTCTGGAGTGGGCAGTCATCATAACCTGACTACAACAGAAAAGATGGAAAAAAAAACTAATAGTAATCATATACTATCACTACAAACAAGCACTGGACAATATGTTTTCAAAAGCAGAAAAACATTTACTATAATTCTCCATTTAAAGATCGAACATCAGGATGCAAAATACTTCTGACAAGTTTATGTGAGCATAAGGTCGGAGGTCAGGTAGGATTCATCGGCAGGGGACCATCAATGTCTCTACAAAATGTCATGGCAATCTGTCCAACAGTTGAGATATTTCTGTCTGGATAAAAATGGTGGACCGGCCAGCACTGTCATTCTAAGAAACAAAACAAAACAACCCTCCTGCTGCTGGAAGAGGATTTCTGTGTGTTGCCCGAGGACACTTCAGTAGGACGGGTGCTTAATCTCACGTTCTGATTTAAAAACTAGCCACCTAGAAATCGTGACACTGTTATCAACCATAGACAAACCACTGTTGGGAAAGCACACCACAGTTATTTAGGACCGAGCACATACTGTAGTTGGATCAGGGACTTTCTTATGTAACATTACATGCCAGAGAAGTGTTGGCTGCAGATTTTGGCTGCGAAGTCTTTGGTCTTTATGTGTGCCTATTACTGGTGTGTGAACATACTGTTAGTGCATCTACATACGCCTAAAGGAGAACAGAGTAACTATCTTAGTACTGAGATGGAAAAACCTGTCACCAAGAGGTCACACTGCCAAAAATATGACGAGTACAAAAGTAGATAGCTGTAGATTGAGTTCATGACAAAATCTTAAACTCTGCTTACAATATTTCCTTTGGAAACAGACTTTTTGCTGTTGCAAGGACCATATATTGTGTTAAAAATAGGTTTGTTACTTTAAAAACTGAAAACAATTGAAGAATCTGTCTTGTTAAAAAAGAAATCCTTAAGGCAAACTTCACTAACACACAGTCAAACGTAGGTCAAACTCCTGCAGACATGTACCGCTTGTTACTGCCCTACATAACTTGGAAGTCACATTCAGCCAAAACCCACTTGATTCACTGCCATCGAGCTTTATGTAACTTTTATATAAAGCAGGCCAAACCGTTCTGTTCATGTCCGGCCTTTAGGCTGTAAAATAACAGTTACATAACATAGTATATATATGTTTGCTTCTCTGAGCAGCTACATGCTGGTCCAGCATGTAGGGTAGACTGTTTTTTTTATTTTTTATTTCTTCTTAACAACCTTTTCAACTACAAGACCTCAAATAACTCTGTAAAGCATATGTCCAACTTTTCTCGAGACTGATTCAGGTCTTTACAGGATGTCCACTGGGTGTACAAAATTATACAAATGCGTTAAATTGTAATTAAATCATTTGTCAAAAATGTTCCGCCTCAAATATAAACACAGAGGTGAGTAAATTCTTGACACAGTTTCAAAAAGAAACTTCAGAAAAGGTATGTAGGATTCATTACATGACTCTTGCAACCGATTGCATGATGCTGTTCTGTGTAGGTGTTATTGCGTCTGCTTTCTGTAAAAGCTATCTTCTTTCCAAACTTCATAATGTGTCAGCTCTGCACTGATCTGATAGTCTACCTGCTCCACGGGGTGCATCACAGGTGAATCTTTGTTGTTTTGACATTGAACAAGACAGTTTACAGATGAGAACAGTGAAAAGTCAGTTAAAGCCTGAACCTGAGCACTTTCTGAATTTAAATGCAACTATTGTTCACAGTACAACACAAACAACAAAGGCAGTATAGCACCAAACAAAACATTCACTTGATCAATGACACCTCAAGTCAATGGAAACAAGAACATTTTGGCGCCTTGCCCACAGTCAGTATTGCAGAAAAAACTTTACAAAAACCCTTACAAAAGAGGCCAGAGAAATGTTTGTAGGATAAGTTGGCAACTTTCATTGTGGCACATATGGCACCATCTTGCAACACAGTGTCCATTGTACACTACATATACACACAGTACGCTTGCTATTATGATAGTAACTACAGGTGCCAATCACTGTCCAGAGTATACTTTGATTTTAACCTGATGTTGTATCAACACATGCATTCATGCACAGACAAGACTTTCAAATTCAATATGCACAGATGCTGAAGTCACTACCATAAACTTACAAGACCGAAACCTCTTAAAGAAGCTCTTGAAATCATACCAATAAAATAGCAAGTAACTTTTGTGTTTTATACGCCATCTTACCTTATATAACCTCACACGGCGGGCCAAAGAGGCAAAGACTTCCAGCCCGGTCTGATTCAGCCAACATTACATTGAGGAGTACAGCATTACTTTTGGCTGGGCCAGACAGAGTGAGTAGCAATTTAAATTCAGTGAATATGGAAACAAGATGCTGATGAGGGCAAAATATAAAAAGCACAGAGGAGGGAATAAAAATAAAAGAGGTAGACATGAAGGATGATGGGAGAGATGGACAAAGACAGGAGGAGACGTGGGAGAGGGGGGAGAGAGTGTGGAGAGGCAGGGGGGAGGGGAGCAGTCTGGTCTGTCTGGTGTCCTAAAAACACCCCCATGACCAAAGAGGGGAGGGGGTGAGATAACCTAAATTTCCCTCATAAAAAAAAATAGGACAACACGGAAGCCTGAATCAGTATGAGGTCACAACATACATGTGGAGTCTGCTGTCATGAGGACAAATCCATTCAATACTCAACAAAATGAATTCACTGAATGAATACAACAAAACGTGGACACAAGACAGCTCCAGTTCATTATTATAGTAAAAACTTTTCTTATTTTCTAACTTCTTTAAAATTATTATCATTATCAGTTACTCTGTCGATTGCTTTTTTGATTCTGACACATAGGGCATTATAAAGTTGAGATGATGAGGTACATAGAGACAGTCAGTGTATCACCAACCACAGACGGCAGTCAGCGTTAACCCAGTTTGAAAAAGCAGACAGGGATCCTGGTACTGAAGCAGCGCTATGCACTGATGTGGAAAGGGCAAGCCACATGAAAAAGGCTCACCTAAAGACATCCAAACAGCTGAGTTTGAGCCTCCGTGTTACGTGTAGGAATACAGAAGTGCTACGATTAGTGCCAAAGAAAAGGGCTGTCTGATGGTAAAGTGGTGTAAACATTCCTTATATAGCGTATACTTAAACAGATATTGATTTTTTAAATCTGTGCCAGACTGGGAGCACGCTGACTGCCGTCTGCTGTAGGTAATACAGTGACTATGGCTCTCATACAATGCCACTTCAGAATTCTCAAACTCTTCAATACAAATCTTCACATTTGAGAGTCTGAAAGCAGGTAATATTTGTGACAACCATAATAATGAATCTATTATTAAAATTGTTAGATTCATTTTCTGTTAAAATTTTTGAATTATCATCCGTTTCAACTTTAATATGCCCTCTTTTACAAAGTATAAAATATATCACACAAGTCTTTAAACATTACACAAAAAATTCATAGGTTTTATGACTATTTTGCACTTTCACTAAGAAGTTACATTCGTTCCATCTTCGCTGGTAGCAGTCCATTTATTCCATGTTGTGCAGCAAAAATGTTTTGGTTCGCTCGAATCGCTTTGGTCGATTTGTAAGAAGGTGGCTGCAGGTGAAAAACAGAGGAGATGGATCTTGCTACAGTGTGAGGTTTCACTACATCCTGGAGGCAGACGGGTCCCAGCACATTCAGAGCTCTGTAGTCTAACATCCGGATCTTAACCTGATACCAGCAGCCACAGGAAGACTGTAGAGGAAGGCTAGACTTTAATGAGTCTAATCCTTTTATATAGGCTCAGACTGATGTATGCTTTTGATATTTATTTAGTCAGAGCATTCCCCACCTGTATTTGTATGCTGCATTTCCCCCCTTTGTTTTTAAAATGTTTTATGGTTTGAAAATGAACCAGAATGATGCAGAGTGAGAAACAAGATAAAGATGCAGTAACTCGCCTGATAGAAATTAGCTTGTGAATGTTCCAACAACATAATAAATAATATGCCTGTGGGAAACTCTTTAATATTATCAGTTAGTTAAGTGCTGTTGGATAATGATTCCTTCTAAATAAATAAAATCTAAACATTTTCAATTTTGTTTAAATGTCCTTTTGAGAGTGGAACTGCCTCCTTTCCTAAATTGTGTACTTCCTGTATCAGAAATTATGTAATATAACATACACACACCTCAGACTTTATCCTTTGCTACCTTGTGGTTCAATATGGTCACAGATAGACGCTGTACAGCAAAAAGAACACATGAAATGTTGCATACTGTACCGGGAGTTTAATAGAAAACATAAGGGAGACTTTCCACTTCACGTATATGCACCCACAGACACCATGTAATTACCTCTTTTGAAGAGAGAGAGAGAGAGAGAGAGAGAGAGAGAGAGAGAGAGAGAGAGAGAGAGAGAGAGAGAATAAGTCCAGCGAATGATAAAGGAAGGGGGCAGTGAGAAGACAGCTGCTTGCATAAGCTGCCTTACATAAGATCTGGCTAATAATGCCACTGTTGAGCGCGCACACACACAAAAAAAAAAGTTATACAAGATGCATGCCAAGATGCACACCCACTAACCCAACCCACCCTTTACTTTCACCAATTCTCCCTCCAGTCATCTTTTTTCTGGTTCACCTCCACACACATACAACTGCAAAACGTCACTTTTGGGGACAATACACAGACTTACATTCATTTCCCGGAGATTTAACCTAACCCTAACCTTCGCCACTGATGCAAGAAACTTTTTTTTTTTCTAGCTGGGGACAAAGAATTTGGACAAACTGTCCCTTCTTAACTGATCTGCTCTGAAATGTGTCCCTGAAAGGTAGCCTCATCTTACCCTAGATCTAATTCTAAGTGAGGAGCTGACAAATTCTTTTAGTTTGCAAAAATGTGTTTGCAAAGACTGAAATGGTTTTCATAAAGAGGTACTGTAGGTGCACACAGCTTTGTACCCCGTGTTCATACGTCATGAGTCTTAAACAGTGTGTATTGGGGCCTCGTTATAAAACCTGCAGGAGATCAAGGCAGCTTTAATTAAAGGGAGAGAGGAAACAAATTGAAAGGGAGAGGGGGGTTAAGGAGGAATGAACATGAACTGTATTAAGTCAAACTTTCGGAAAAGTCTGATTTGACATGATCTGTTTGAGGTCAAGCAAATCTGAGATTCATTCAAAACATCTTTGGAATTGAAGGCTATTTCTGAAAAAAAAAAAAAAAAGAGCAGAATTATTAAAAGTAAAAGCGGAGTATATAAACACTGTTGGAACATGTTTTCATCAATTCCTGAAGTTTCTTTTTTTTTTTTTTAAATGAGGACAAAACATTTTACTTAGATTCACAACCACTGACAACAGACCAGCCTCGTCCTTTGATAACAGCCTATGACACACTACATTGATGTCAGCTGACTGCGGCACCGCCTGTTTCCAAAATGCAGGTCACTTGCAAGCATAATAATAAAAGCTATCAACGCTTCAGCCTATGGCTCTGAAAAGGAATATTGTATAACACCTTCCTTTTATACCGGACTGGCTTACTAGACTTAAAAGTTCTGCATCACATCCCCTCGCTTGTGTAACAGAATTACACAATAGCAGTACCTGGTGATGCGGGGGGCGGGTTAAGCCATCATCAAGTCAGGTTGCTTTCAATCAAAAGCAACTAAACACAAATATACACACACAGTTCAAATACATACTGCATTTGCAAAATCATCTGGCTTCCCCGAATGTGTGTAAGAGCAGCTCTTTATTTTTTTTTTAAACTTAAAGTCTATTAGGTTAAATTTTAAGTCTCAGCAGGCTACATGCCTTATTATTGCTGTGTTGTTATTTAATCAGTGATGTGAAAAATATTTCTCTCCTTGACATTATTGAGGATTCATGACTTTTTAAAATCATGTTTGTGTGTTTCACTTACTGACTGCACATCTTACGAGTCAGGAGACCTGGTTATCCAAATATATAATTTCACATAATAAAATGTCAAAGTATTCCATTTCATTCATAGGTTCACAGAAACAATAGAGAGGGCATCAGAAATTGGAAAGGTGTTCCTCACAACAAACAGCTGAGAGCGTGTTTAGTGTCACAGTAGCATTGTGGTTTGTTTAGCTCTGGGTTAGGACTAAACACAAATTAATGATACTCCCCCTTCCACTTTGTCTTTAGTACTAATTAGCAAACTTAACATTTATTTGTTGTGCGTGTTCGATGCGTGGTATTTGCTTTGTTTGCGTTATACTAAACAGACATAAAAATAACCAAGTGTGAGAATCTAAATTTGGCTTCAGCCAAGCTAAAAGTGTCTGACCTGTAACATATTTCTCACGGCTTATTCTAATTTGGACACAAACGGTTTTTCTAGTTCTGTCTTTGAAGCAGTAAATACCTCCTACGCGTACAAGTTTACTCTAGATTAGCCCACATTTAGTACTTTGGCTGAGAGGTCACACACACACACACACACACACACACACACACACACACACACACACACACACTTAAGTGACCTGGATCAGTGAACACTGCTGACTTGCACTGGTTTACCACAGAGGATATTTTTAAACAGGTAAACCCTTGGCCAATCCCACCTGGGTGTCATATCTAATCTCTGCCCACCTGAGTTTCCATTGGCTTGCAGCAACAGAGCAATCAAGAAACCACACCCACCAATGATCATATATACTTAAATACTTTTCTTTTTACATCTTTTACTACACTTGTGTCCATACTGTTTTAGACAAGAAACGCAATTTCGATGCTCTGTATGTCCTGTACACATAGCAGCATTGACAATAAAGTTGACTTTGACTTGACTTTGATATATATTGTTGCAGAGATTTTAGCAGCCAGTGAAGGCACTAATTCTTATAAATATCATAAAAGTTATTGACAGCTGAAGCCAAAACACTGATCACTTTTGGTCAGCACAGCATCAAATGAAGAGATATATTAACACCTTAGTGAAGCAGGAGCTCACACATGTAATTAATACTTTGAGTTTGTGTAGTTGAACTGGTAGGGGGCGAGAAGTAGCGTGGGAGGGATCAGAAATCGTTGTGCCAAGATGATCTCCAATTGGACGCTGCTGGCTGCTCTCCAGCCAATCAGTGAGGGTTAAGCGGGTTCATTGGGGTTGTTCAGGGTTCACGTGGGGACACTGGCAGGGGGAAGGGTGTCCTATAATCTATCTTAACCTCGGCCTTAACAGGAGGCAGCTTATTCTGCTGGCTGCAGATACAAAGAAAACAAACAGTTTGACAGCTAAAGAATGAAGAGACCATGACTGAACTGACACTGAAAAGTTCATAAGCTTAAAAACAAAAACAGCTTGTCGTTCATTAGCAAATATTCTGTCGAGGTGTGGGAAAGATATGCACAGGTGCCCTCCAACATCTTATGATGACCCTTAACAGTGATCAGTGATTTATACTAAGTTGATAGTATAGTAGAGTTGATAGATACTTGATAGTAAAACCATGTCGCCAACAAAACATGAACCAACAGTTGTTCATTAAGGTGATGGATGCTCTTCCAGACTAGTTTTGAAATTATTAATTGATTAATGAATCAACTTTACTGACAACCTTTTTTGAGAAGAATTTGATTGAGTAATTTACATTTAATTAAATAACAGATATTAACTGCGTTCTGCTCCTCAGATGTATAGATTTGCTGCTTTTGTCTGTTTTATATCATTTTTCTTTGGGGTTTGAAGTGCTTTGCACCTTATCCTCTGACATTTTATTGATTTCAGATCAATAATGGAAAACAATAAACACAATTGTTCTTACACAAACAGTATATTAAATATTTTGTTTAATCATGTAAAAGTGTTGACTTCACTTCACTGCAAAAACAGTCGCAAATGAGTCAATTAGTCAATTTGTGTATCCACACTGACCCTCTCTGATCCCTGAGTTAATCGTTACTGGGACAAAAACAGAGTCTGAAATAATAGGAGTTATTAGCGATCTGTTCCAATTGTGTCCAGGACAGATAAATGAGTTCACATTTAACCTGCTCCTCAAACATGTACAGAGGCAGTTTGGCTGCTATTACATAATTATCACCATGACAACCCAGTTGTGTTAGTTTCCATGTAAAGAAATGGCATGCAGTTTGATAAGTTGAATCAGTTCCAACATCGACAAAAACACTTTCTGTTTTGGTGTCAGGACTTAAAGTTTCACACTTCAGGTAGAAACCAGGCTCTCTTAGGCTGCTGAGTGACTGTAAAAAAAAAAAAAAAGGGGGGGTCACAAAAACGTCACTCTGAACAGACGTTACTGACCAATAAATGAGGTCAAACAAGAACAACAACATGAGATGTGCAAACACACACAGAGCTGTAATTTAGATGAGACCCAGAGATGTAGATAAACAAGATGACAGACGAGCACGAGGTGAAGCCATGGATACTGGTCAACAAGTGACTAATGTCAACAATAGCAGGTGCAGACAGACAGACACAGACACACACACACAGACAAACAGTGTGAAGATGTGACGTAAAGTCTCCAGGAATCTTAAATATTCAGTTTACAGTCCTGACACAGATTCAAGAATCTGAAAAAACACACTAAAAACACACGCACAAACCCAATTATGCAACCTCCACACAAACAGAGCTGCTCTGAGACACACAACTGTCCAAACTAAATGCAGCAAATGATCTAAAACTACTTCCCAAACCTTTAAATGTGTTCATACTAAACTGGTTGATTAGTCGATGGACAGAAAAATATCAGTTTGACCAATTAAATGATCATTTATCTTTTTAAGTAAACGTTTGCCGAGTCAGGATTTGCTGTTTTTGTACCTTCAATCTCTTTGGGACTGTTAGTCAGACAAAACAAGATGTATAAAAGACATTGCCTTGGGCTCAGAGAAGTAACTGAACAATAATTTTAATCTTTAGCTACAGTAAATGCAACAAACACGTGTTTTGTTTCAGTTTCACTGGCAAAGTGTTCTGAATTTGGAGAAACTCTGATCAGCACATCTGTTTGGTTGAAATAACTGAGACTGGTGGACATAACATGAACCTAAAGTATGGTATTAAATTATCCAGCAAACTGCTGTGTTGCCTACTCTAGCAATAAAAACCTGACAAATCCAAACAAGCTTACGCTTATAAAAGTCTCTTGCAGGAAGATGAACGAGCATGTATTTAGAAAGATGATGTTGAATCATTAAAAGTTTACATATCCCCCGCAGTATGAGGCCCTGGAAGGAGGTTCTCTTCCACAGCACCTGCCTCGCCGAGTCTAACCATTAAAGGAAAAACAGTCTTGAGGCAGAAAAGGGAAGCATATGCTTAGTCATTTACCTTAGATCAAATAAGAGCATTCACACAGCCTTGGGGTGTAACACTCATCTGTGTACATGTACCTTCAGTAGTTACAAATGCCTTTATATTGAGTGCTAGCACCACACACGCAGGAACTCAATGCTCAACACTTCAAAACTAATTCTGCTGTTTGTTTGCTATTGTTCTGATTGATTGCCTTCACCAGCTCAGTTAACATGACCAAACAAGAGACAGTAGAGGAAGACAGTTCAACATTTAACTGCTAAAGATATTTTTCTTAGGGGTTGGTAAAGATGTTGATAGATATTAATATTGAATATTAAGAACATTAAACCCATTTGGCAGACAGAAACAGGACTGGGCTGTTTATCGTCCCCAGCATTTTGTTTTTGGAATTGTGCATAATTTCAATCAATGAAAGGGTTTTACTGACGTAGAGGGAGGAAAGCTCAATGAGCTTACTGCTAACAGGACAAGATGACCCAGTTTAGCTATTCAAAACACAGATTTGTACCATCAACTTCTTTCTCATAACTGACTGTAAACCATTTGTCTTCTGTGAATCAGTTTCTAGCTCTCCATTTCCTCAGAGGTCTGCACTGTCACCATGACTTGGTCAGTGGTCACCAAAGCTGAACTTTTCTTCTGTTCGCGAAACAAAATAAAGACGGAAACTTTGGAAGCCACTTAAATTGATCAACTGAGGCTGCTGAGGCATCATATATCACACTTCAGATAAACTGAATAATTAATGAATACAATCAATCAATCCATCTGTACAATATCATTCAACCCAATACAACAGTTTTATAATAAATTCTCTTTTTGAAGCTGTTCTGTTTTCATTGAATGTTACAGGAGTGGAGATAGTAGTTGGAGGTAGTCTTGTCTTAAATTGCTTGATATTGAGAGTTGTTTCTAATACACAATTCACAACAAGCCAAATGTCCCAGTTAAGGACAGTTTCTCAGAAACATGAACTGAGTCTGCAACCTTTTAGTTGTGAGAGCATTCCTCTGATAACTGAGCCACTTTATCCAACTTTCCCTTCAGATCTATCCTTCCAACCCCAGTTTTTAAAACAGGTACACGCATATATGTATGTGGTTAGATGCAGATGCCTTCATCTATTCTTTTATCCCTTATACTTTATTTATTTACTAAATTTCTAACCTGAGACATTCTTCACCCATTAAAGATTTAAAAGATAGAGTAAGTAAACTAGCAAAGTATAGTAGGTCATACACAGCTGTGTTTTTTTGAATTACTAAAACATGAGACGCAGTGGAGGTCAGAGTCACAGTCGCCCTACATTCCTCCCTCTCTTTCTGCTTCGGTGGTTTAAACCCTCTGGCCATAAGGTGAGAGGGTAAAACTGTTACTAAATCTCTACTTAAATCTACACTGCCTGCTGTGTTGTGTCAGTGTTCTCTGAAAATGAGCAGTCGAGTCCAGTCAAACTGCACTGCCCAGCATCCATCACTCTCTCCCTTGCTGTTTTACAAGGAGTGTAGGTCAAAGAGACCCTCCCCTACAGTTTTGGGAGGCATGATCAGGGAGATCCAACCCGGTCTGAACTCCCTTTTCTGTCCTCATCTACAGCAGTGCTTCTCAACCCTTTAGAGTCGTGAGTATGTAGCCTAGACTGTACAGTGATTTTGAGTTCACATATGTTATGACATATATACTACATGATAATTATTCTGCTCAACCATTTGGCAACACCCGAAAACTAAAACTGTTAATTCAACTCTGTAATGTTGGTACCTTAAAACTAATTTGGTGTCATTTTTCACTCTTTTTAGAGTTAAAATTTAACACTTATTACCAACAACCAATGTTTTTTTTATATAAAAGTAAGTGACTGTATTGGTCTGATTGTAATCCTTATGTACAAAAGTACCACTGACTTTTTGTATAACTATTAAAATCTATCCAAAAACATTTCTACAGCCAGAAGGCTAACTGATGCCATCATTTGTTCACACTTATGTATGTTTGACACTGACTGACACAAGTGAGTTAATTAAATTGTTCTCTCCATCCTCAATTCACAGAGAGAAGCAGTTTTCTTTTGTTGTTTTTTTAAACCTAAAGTAGTCCTCATTTACTGGTCACTAGTAGCAAGCTTTTCCCATTGACTGCCATCACCAACCATGCTGCCAAGCTGTGCACATGCAGATCCTCCCCTCTCATAGACAAACAGATGAAATCTCATCTGATGTTTGACTCGCATTTATGTTCATAACTGTCAAGCAGGCCAGCAGTAGCCACCCTCCTCATGCCCTCACTCCCTCCACCACTCCACCTCTGCTGCTTTGAGTGCTTTGGTTCTGTACTCGGCTGCTCGCTGAGCTCGGTAGCAGGAAAAGACTGAAAGATGATGTAAGGATGAAGCGAGGGATAAAAGGGAGAAGCGTCTATTGATCACCTGGGTCAAAAAAGGACCAAAGGACTAGGGTTTTAATGAGCCAGCTAAGTCTACAAACATCATTTTTTCAACATTCTTAATTAAATGATCATTTCAAGGAATATAGTATAATAAGGAATATAATAAAGAGCAAATGAGAGATACTATACACATACAACTCAAGATAAACAAAAATGACAACTATGCCTTGGATTACTGAATAACTAACAACATCAAAGAATCTACGCTACAGTCTGATGTAAGCAGATAGTACATGTACAGTACATGTGTGCACTGTAACCTTGTAACACTGTAACACCAGTAGAAATCCAGTCTGGGTCCACTGAAGTTACTGCAGGTTTAAGATTTTGAAATACAGACTGACCTTTACTTGAGAAGCCACACAAGCACAAACAACAGTAAACACATTCTACGCTTTAAAGAACATATTTTCTTCCATGAAAGTTCCCTGAAAGAATGAAGCGGAGTTAAAAAAAGAAAGAAAGCGAGAGGGTTTCATCGGCTAAGGTTGCGTCTGGCTGAGGTGGTTCGCCGGATACCTGATCCAAGGTCAGATTAAAAAGAACAAGGTCTCTGAATAAACACTGACAACGGAGACAGAAAAGACTGAGAATCAGACTATTAGAACATAATCTTCCTGGCCTGCCACGGGATGTTCAACCTCATACAGTATGTGACTTGGAACCAAAATGTCTGATCAGGGTTACAAACTTTAACCCCAAAACAGACAGCAACTGTAAAAGCTACAATACTTGATACAATTTACCAGATTATATTGAGTATTCAAGGGAAAAAAACACACTAAAGACTTTTAAGAGATAAGATGGTGGACCTTGTTTTTGTACAGGAGGTTTGTTTAGCTACCTGCTGGTGTAACAGATGAAACTTTGCAGCAGAAGTAGGAAAAAAAATAAAGCTTCAACTTTAAATGATTTTGTTGCAGATCAAATCAAACAAGGACTTCTGTCTAAAGCTACCATTTCTCTCAGACTTGCAATCAACAGTCATACAGACAGAACATCGATAATGGAGGCAACATCCAAAGTAACCTCAGCTGACCAGAATGCACTGCAACTAGAAGACATGTTGGGTATTGATTAAAGGGAACGAGTCTTCAGCTCTCAGTATCAGTCAATCCTTCTGCATATAACAAGCTCATAGCCTTCTCTGGGGGTTGTACTGTAAAAAGAGATTCTGGGAATTGGAGGAAATCACTGTATATAAAGGGAAAGTGAGGACATGACAGAGGGAAAAGCTAGCCAAGCATTCGATCAAACTGGGCAAGCAATGTTTTCTGCTTTTTTTTAACAGCAGATATTCTGCCTTGTCAAATCTGGTGAAGCTATGCTGGAACTAATAGAATTAAGAATGGCTCAGCTGTCCTTATAGTGTTATAGCAAGAATATGGTACAGTCACACATAAAGGGAACTCAGCCAAAATTAAGGCTATTAGTTACACCTGTGCTTTCCCTGCTGTGTAAACCTTGTAAAAGGTCTAAATAATGTGTAAGAGCATTGTCAGTCTTAAGATGACTTCATTTAATCATCGTCTTCAGTCTGCCCTTTGTGTTTGTGGGTAACTTTTGTTGCTTTTCAACTTCTGATTTCCACTAAAATATGATACGAAGCCCTCTTTAACTCCAGTTTTATTCATTTCTTTCAAACCCAGTCCAGCTTTATTTGTGTTGTTTCCTCTGGTAACCTGAATGCATGCTTGCCCCCACTTCCAACTTCCTTCATCAGACCATAAATGAACAATGCACAGATGAGACATTTCAGCACCAGGTTGAGAACAGAACTGCTCTTTAAATAAATCACATGGCTCACACTTTGCACGTCAGTTTTTAAAAGGGGAACTCCACCGATTTTACAAATCAAAGCCAGGTGAATTTACCACACCTCTTAAACCTGCTCCTCATTGCTGCTCAAGGATAGAAAATCAAGGCTACATTAACTGCTAAAGGCATAATGCACTTGAATCTTAGTCTGAACTATTGGTGGCTGAGTTGCATTGGGTAATCTTGGAATCAATCGGCTATCATCCGACGATGATTTAGTCTCTGAGGGTGAAGGCCAAAGTTTTGGTGTAACCATCAGATATCTGTATCTGGGGCAAGACTTCCCCTTCCATGGGCCTGTCATTACCTACAATTCAATTAGAGACTTTAGATGCGAAAATGACTCGAAGGACATATTTCAAATAATCTCTATTAACGGATATTTGCATATGAATGCAGCTAATACAAGGCTAAACCATCATTTATGGCAGTAGATGGGTTTCAGAAATTGCATTTCAGCTAAAGAAGTCAGCCTATTTTGGTCGTCACATGGACTGTATAGCTGCAGAAGTAAAACGCGTGGAATAAAAAAATATGATATGACTGGTTCTACTGATTCAAACTTTCCATCTTTAGTGCAATTCTGAATCAGTGAAGTACCCTTTTAAGTGTTTTTGAAGTCCTGGTCTGAGACAAGCCTTTGGGTGCCAAGTCTACAGCTCTTCTGTGTGACTTGCTGTCAAGCATTTGAGTTTTGATCAAACTAGTTGAACCAAAAATACTTTAAAGTGGTCTTTAAGTGGTCTTCCACTCTTACTAGCAGTCACATCTCGGTTGTGGCTTGACATATGATCAACTCTGTTCCAACAGTGAAACAAATTGCCTTTCTCACTTCCTACTGTTACACGCCTCAAATCTTCGTGATCACAGCGGATTGGTGCTATATTGAGCCATGAGCCATCATGAGTCTGCTCTTTAACCTCTGAACTCCTCTGCTGCAGACCTTGGGCTCCATTTGACTGCTCCCTGCACACTAAATGATTTTGGCAAGCAAAAAAAACAACATAAGGGATTGGGCTGCAAACAGATCACAACTCATTTATGTGATTATGGAAATGTAAAGCACCTAATTTGACATTTTAGCCTTGATATACCCAACTCTTTACATAAGCCACTTCCTTTTTGATTTACCCCTCAAAGCCTAACTATCTGTTACGTAACACTGTCACGGATTGGGCGTTCATTCGAGACTATTTAACCCCGCAGATGTGTCATCTGCTGTCCCGCTGGTTTCATGTCGGCTTGTTCCGAGGGCTCGTTATGAAAACAGAAAAAAACAGAAAAAAAACAGAAAGAGAAAGCAGCGTGCTCGCTTGTTTCATAACACGGAAGGAGGCTGCAACAGCAATGCAGACAGGAAGAAGCGGAGGTGCACAAGTGCAGCATGCTCCTCTATTGTCTGGAGCCTAATTGACGCTCCGTGGCACAAAAAAAGAAAAAACAAAAACAAAAACAAAATGATCTAACAGAAAGAAAAACATGTTCGCTGTGTGTCTCCTCTCACCTTACGTCTCCGTTTGTGCCGCGACTCCCTCCAAGTGAAAAGCTTTTATTTGTGAAGTGGTAATGAGATGCAGGGCAGGCTCGGCCGCTTTCACTCATTCATCAGTTTTCTTCTTTCAAAAAAAAAAAAAAAAAAAAAAAAAGAGGAGGGTCGGTCCTCTTGGTCCCTGCACGCGCTCTGCACAAAAAAGGCATTACGAAAGTTCCGGAAGTGCACGAGCATCCAAAGTGTTGGAGACACCAAATCTGCAAACACAACAAGAGAGCGGAGGAACACTGCAAGTGTGTTTATTTTTATTTATTTATTTATTAATACGTCTTCTATAGTTTTTCCCATGACAATGTTTACACGTTACATAGCGAGCAAATCCACGTTGTCCTCTTTGTTTGCTTTCCTGACAGAAAACAAACAAACAACAATACCCACAATGCATCACTTTTAAATGCTGTTCAAATATAGGAGTGAAACCCAAAATATATTCAATAACCTAAGTGGTAATAAATATACATTCTTATTATTATTTAGTAAATGTTTTAATGTTAAAATGTGCTCAGGTTGAAGTGGAGTCATGGTTTTATGACTAAAGGCCATCATCTGTGTTGGGTTTTCTTTCACTGGTTAAAGTTTTGGTGGAAATTCTTATTAACGTGTGTAAGACTGATTTTAAAAGTCAAGCTGTCTTTGAATAGTTTTATTCATCTGAAAGAAGGTCAGCAGATGAGTATTTATCAGGGTGGTGTCACTGTCCAGGAGAAGCTCTGGTTTACACAGATTTGGATGTTATCATGGCGCACGGTCACTCTGTTCCTCTCTGGATAAGGAGGTAACCAACAGAATAACAGTTTACATTCAGTTCATATAAGATATGGCATATATTGTTCAGTGAGGTGAACAATTAAGCAAATTTGACTCTGTCTTTACTTGAATAAGTTTGTGAAATTAGAGTAAATCACTTCAGTCATGATCAACGATCAGTAAGCTTTTTTTTTCCCCCTGGAAAAATCTTCATGAGATGACACTCTCTTCGTTTTCGATCGATGAGTCCCAAGAGGTGACAGAGAAAGAAATCTTGTGACACGTCTGTGGATTTAGCTTGATCTTCACTTTAGATTGAAAAAAGTGCAACCTTCCTCTCGCCTTTAACTTAACTTTTAAAAATATAGATTTAAAATCTTATTTCAAATAACTATTCAGCCTCAGGCATATATGCAACCACCTCTTGTTTTTTTCTGAATAAAAAGTGTATACCGGTGATTTGTTTCATCACCGTCTGTCTGTTTTTTAGTCTGTTTGCAACTTGACGGAGATGCTTTCATGCTGACAGTATGTCTCATCAGTGAGACTGAGAGTGAAGCTGGGATTTACATCAATACAATAACAGGTTGTCGTCAGTAAACAAGCTGACTGACTCAAGTGTGCATGAAAACACGTCATCAAGCTGTATGTTTGCTTCAAAATGTTTTATTACTTTTCATTTAATATGATGCACATTAAACAGATTTAATAAACTGTGTTGTGAATCTGATCAGCAGGTGCACACCTCTGTAGCCTGATGACTGAACACACAGTAAAATTTTCCACCTAACCTTCCTGTACTGCATTGTGCCTTTCTCACATTCATGTAGTGCCCCCTATTGGCCAGCGACCCACAGTGCTTTACATAATGGGGGATTATACAACTTCAACAGTATGGTGAGACTGCTGAGGAAGAGACAGACCTGTTTGGGATTGCAACTTAAATATGTTATGTGATTGATTTGAGTGGAGAAGAAGAAAGTTAATGGGAGTCAGCATTTCCAATATGAGACATACCTACAGTGCCCTTTTCATTCGAGGTTTCTGCTAGTGGGAGAACTGAGGAGAGACACAGTGATAATCATAATTTAAGAAGCAGGGAGGCAGGAATTTGTCCTGGTGAGGTTGGTACATTTTGGCAGCTCTCCTTTCGAGACACATTGATCAGTAGCACTGACATAAATAGTCCAAGCAGCCAGCTGTGGAAATTTCTGTAAACAACACAAAGGCCTCCTTTTCTTTTTTACTCTTATTCTTTCACTTTCAGTCTTCCCCTTTGTTTGTTGCTTTCTCCTTCTACTCCATCATCGCCATCTGCACTATTGATGCATTTCCTTTCCATTCTTCTGCCTCTATGACTCTGTGCAAGGTTTTCTGCCCTCTTTGCAACCTGCTATTTATTTTTATTTTTTTGCACTGTCCAAATAATGCTGGAGCCTCTCTTCTTTTTGCCTTTGTCCCCTTGTTGATTACATTTCCATAAATGCCTTCCCTTCTATTTGTTGATGTCCTCTGTATCTCTGAAACCAGCGGTGTCTGTGCAGCAACAGAAACAAAGAAACAGAAAACAGAAGCAAACGTCAGGGCAGAGGAAATAAAGGTGTATGTGTGCATTTGTGTGTGACTGATGTGAGATATCTTCTGTGGAGTGACAGATGGATGCAACTGGCTGCTCAGGAAATTAAAGCAAGCTCTTTGTCTCTCTTTGTCTGTGTGCTTTCTTTCTGTCTCCAGTCAGTTTTCAGGCGGTCTTTGCTCACCTGTGACGGCTTTAATACCTTGTAAAGTGAAACCTACCCACACACATACACACACCACTCTTGGCTAGCAAACAGGCAAGAATACACACAAAGTGAGTAAACAAGCAGCGGCACAGGACAACAACAGTCTAAGGCACTTGTCATTTACATTTCTATTCTATTTCTAATGTATTTAATGTTTTATAATGCTTGAATACATTTAATAATTATGTATATAATAATAATGATACGTAATAAATTTACTAAAGATTTCCCACTGTAAATGCAGAAACCTCAAAATAAAAAAGACACCCTGAATATGCACATTTTCACAGTGTAATGGACATCATGCTGCATCCCAGGTCATGTAGGATAAACCAGTTGGAGACAGGCAGGAAAGATTCCTGCGGTTACATCTTAGTAATGTCAACTGTGAGCTCAAGATGGTGACTGCAATGCAATCAGATGGATAGAGTCAATCAGGTGCAGAGGCAGTTTGTATCGACACCTGCGTTGACCTCTTATTTACACTAGATGGAGCCACTTACCATGTAACGCGACCTTAAGGTTTGAAGCATGTAGTGTGTTCACAATGTGAATTCTGTGAAAATACATACTCAAAGATATTTCTATACAAACAGAAACTCAGTGTTCTGCTGATTGACACTACTGCCCCACAGTACAGTTTATGAGAAATTGGTGTTTTTGTGATTTGGTGCCCTAGTTTCAAACTGCAATACAACCGTTGTAAATACAGACAGCTGTACATGTGCATTTGTATTATGAGTTAACAATTTTGCTAAAAGCAACGCATAAAGCAACAACACAAGACATAGCAGCCAGCTAATCTTACTTACTAGTCCAACAGCAAGAAGCCCGGCTCGGTGTCTGTCTTTTAGCCTTTTATTTCACAAATCTCTTGCTGATGACTAAAAACCAGTCTGAGATTTACCCTTGTCTGACAGTCATGTCATTGCAGGAGAAGCACGGGTGTGATTAATAACATTAATAATGAGCATGGCTTTCTGGGACACTTAATGGAACAACAGAGCCACCGTGAACCAAATGTCTTTCACCTGTGCATTTCATGCTATGACAAAGTCAAAATGTCCACTGCGAGAAAAGTTGATTAACTCTACTTTGAGCTTGACTTGGGTGTTTATTATCTCAGCATTAGTATCATCCATTGTTTCAAGGTCTATGCTCGCTCTCCTCATTCTCGTCACCCATGTGTGTGTGTGTGTGTGTGTGTGTGTGTGTGTGTGTGCTGCAGCAGAGAGGAAATCACGTGTGAGCTTGGGTTGCTCACTTATCAGCTCTGCCATATGCTGCTTTATGTAAAACCAGAGTCTTGTTGAGAGGCCTTATGTCCAATCTATTACAAGCAATAAACTGATAAAACTGCAGCAAATCACTTTTCTCCAAAACGGTACTTCTGCTTAACTTCAGCAAAATGTGTATAAACAACTTATAGATTTACTGCCAGCATTATTGCAAGATATGCTTTGCAGACGGTATCTTATCTGTAAAGCATCATGTCCTCATGTACTCTCACCCCCCCCAACTGTTAGCACAGCATCATGTTTACAGAGAAAGCTGCAGGTGCATGTTGCTGTTCTGTCTGCAGTATGCAGTACCTGTGTTCTCACTGTGTAACTCTGCTCAGTGCTTTCCAATCATTTTCTCTTCCGTTGTTTTCTACAATTGTGTTATCTGGCTCCCCTGCCTCTCCTTTTTTTTTCTCTCTTTCTGTCTTCCTTAATTGTCAAGCTTCATTCTTTCATTATCAGCCATCTGTTTTAAGCATGTCGCTCAATTAGATAAGCTTATAATGCTTGTGTATTGTTCTGACACAGCTTACAATGAAGCAGCTTGGCAGGCTCTGCAGTCTGTTGGTCTGAAAATGGCGCACATGACATGACAAAAAATATGAAAGCCACAGTAAATGTAGGATTTAAAGTAGGTATAATTTTGTTTAACTTTTTTACAATCTCACCTGGGAGGAAACTTCTGTCTGCCAACATTACTTTATTGCTTCCGTTAGGAAGACCTCTTAAGAGATGATTGCTCTGGCACAGATTCTGCGTTTATATTAAACTTTCAAACTCAGACGGCTAGACAGTTTCCTGGGCAGCTTTCCAAGGCAGATGGATCCGATCATGTCCGTCAACTTTGGCAAATAAACATAATAGATACTTGTGTTTTATTAAAGATTTATATAGAATACATGACAGTAGTTTTCCCATGTTGTCAACATGACCTTGATTACCCACAATTACCTGTTATTAAAAAAATATCTTTTCCTTTCATTTTCTATTACTTTGTGTCCAAAATATTTTGCAATCAGAGCCAAAATGCTTCATCACCTGAACTACAAAACAGGTTACAGTGCAGATTCAAACCAATATTCATTGGTTAAAATAAAAAACAACAACAACCCTAATAATTACATTTTTTCACTGTCATCATCATAGATTTCTCTCGGTTGCTCTGCTGCAGGACACGTCGGGACGCTGCCCAAACAGAATGCTGACAAGGACCAAATCTTTCCCATCACACACATTAAAGTAATTAACTCTGCATTCAGACGATGAAAAAGGTGGTGCAACTCTTCTGTGAGGCATAGGTGGTTTGAGAAAAATTTGTAGATGACTGGTGATTCTGTTGCACTCAGCCTTTTTGGTATAAGGCTACAAATTCTGCAGGCATCATAAATATAAATGCAATTGTTTAGCTTTAAGTTGAATAAATGATTCATTACATTATTATTTTTTATTGCCGTAGTTAATTGCACTATGTCCTCTGAGAGAAATGCAAGAAATCACATTTAACAGTGCACATAAAGAACACAAGCCTTTTCTGTTATTCCTTTCTTGTCATTGAGACTTGATCCAAAGCACTTTGGGGTGCACCAAAACAAACCAACACCCAGACTTTTTCTCTCATAGCTTAGTTTTAAAACCCAGCATGTGTTGTGTGGACAGTAAACAACCACTGAACCCATTTATCCTGTTGGTGACAATCTTGGCAATCCTGCAACATCACAGGGAAATAAATGTGTTGTTCCACATAAGTTTGTTCTGTAGTGTTCTGTGTAAGTGCAAACAATGTTTAAGTAAAATATCTTTAAATGCATGACACACTGACTTATTGCTTATTGCATGGCCTCTGCTTGTAACCCTTCATTTACTGAAAAGGATAAAAAGACATAAACAAAATTGGTGACAATTTGAAAAAGTAAAAACGCTTGTGTTACGCGTCTAAATTTATGCAACAATAATAATATAATATTATCAATTAACTTTGTCCATCACAAAGCTAAAGGTAATGTAAAACAAGTCAGAAATAGCTGTGAAACAGGCGAACACATGGCTAATATTCACCTTAAATGATAATATTATTTCATTAGCTGCTATCTTTGGCTATCACAAGGCTGATGACATGTCAGTATTATTGCTTACTTACTTGATTACTTGGATTGCATTTACAAAACTCACCTTGAATTGTGCATCTTGCTGCAAGTCACTTGCTCGAACCACTCAGCTTACTTAAACCACCAACTTTAGCCACCAGGGAGACTATTGGGTCAGACATTAGGCCTTTTTCCGACTGTGATATGTAAAAATGTCTTTAATGAAAGATTGCGAAAAGATAAAGTTGATGACGACTGAATTCCATTTAGATGCTTCAGTTTGATGGTCCCGGTATTATGCCTGCTAGGTCACGGTCACACTGTCATGGCTTGGAAGGTAAGAAATGTCCATGACACAACAGATATAAAAGTATTTCTCTCTGTCATTCTGCAGACTTACCATGAGGTAACAAAAAAAGAGACCTCGACCAATAACTTCCTTCACTGACAGCTTCATTTGAATTCATTTCACAGTTCAAAGAAATTGAAGAGACTTTTTCTGTGAGAGCAATATATTGGCTTAATTTCCTATTGGGGGAAGGAGAAATGACTTCCTCATCCGATTCCGCTCTTCTGAGAAATAAGATGGAGATGATACACATTAATTGAATTTAACCAATTGTTATTTATGAAGCAGGTGAGATGTGCAAAATGAGAACAGACACAGCATGTTACTCCCATCCATGCTTTTGTTGCTACAACTGGAACCTGATCACTGAGTTCTTCATCCGTACATTTGTTTGCAGCAGTGCTGACGTGCTGCAGATTATAGAAACCTGTATTAAGATTTATTTTTATTTTTATGTTTTTACATGTTTAAAGGTTTACCACAGCGTTTCACGTGTTTTAATATGTTTTCTGTCTTCCAGGCAGCCATTGGTTTCCATTAATTTCATTATACAACATAAAAACAAACAAACTATTGCATTCCCACTATTCCATTATTTAAAGTATTGTATATGAAACACAGGAAATGGGCCAAAACAGTGGTATGGGCCTTTAACTAATCTAGGAGGAGCAAAAATAGCCATTACTGCCTCTTTCCTGAATTGTTTGGAGAGTAGAGGTGAAGTCAAAGGAAGGGCAGACAACCTGGAAGGAGATAAATGACAAGAACAGTCTCCTCTGTTGCTAACCTCTGGACTTGGGGAGTGAAAGTGCTGAGTGAGGTCTACCCCGCTTATCAATCATTCAATCAGCCATTCACAGTTGACCAATAGGGTTTCCCTGCCTGTTGCTTGGAGTGAAGTGGACTGCTGGCACGTTGCTCATTTTAATCTCCTTAAGTATTCGCCGCACACTCGCGTCAATGAGTCAGTCTGTCAAAGTGATCGATTCTGGTGTTGCAGGTTTCCTGAGCAGCCCGGACTCACTGCTGGAGCAGGAAACGGTGCACTGGATGAGAAACTGGATGTTGGATTCCACAATTCATCAGCCACTTCATGATAGCAGATTGAAAAGAGACTGCTTGGACTCTTGCCATTACAGTCTGGGACTGTAGAAATGACAAATGTTGGCTGTTATTTTATAGCCTCCCAGGGCCAATTTCAAGTTTCCATTGCTTACTGTGGTCAGCCAAGACTCAACAGGCATTTGCCTTGTTTAAAGCCCAGGGGCCAAAATAATAATTAGACTGACCAATCAAAGTAAGGCTACACATTTAATAAGACCTTTTATTACTCCTGCACACTTGTGTGATCTTTATGTTTCTTTTTCTTAAAGGGTCAGTCCCAAATGTAATCTGCTGATTCTATAATATCAGATTATTATTTTGCATTAAAATATGACACCAATATTTATTCACAAAAACAATGTCCGAGTTATGATGAAGAAAAAAGCAAAAGATTGACATAGATTGACTTCTCGCTCTGATAGTTTAAAGGAGAAATATGTAACACTGACACCACAGAGAATGGTCTTCCCATCACCCCCTGCTCCCCAGACTCAAAGTTCCGATTGACAACGCTGAACCTTCACTAGTGCAAGACAAGCAAACATGGTTTATTTAATGTACCATGCTTCTTAGTCTGAGTCTGTCTTCCGTCTGTGCTGCAAGATAATGACACCAAGAACCAAGTTTCCTTGGTTTGTGTCTCTTTGTTTGAGAGAGTGAAAAAAATGAGAGGATAGGGAGCACTGGTAGTCAGAAAGCCAGTAAATCAGAGAAACAAAACATTATTTTCTGATTGTTTCATAGCAGCTACGTTCAGCACAAATAAACACTCCTCTAGAATTCTAGAAAATAAAAACATCTCTGTAGGTAATGTCTTTGACAATGTTTATGAAGAAAAGGGATTTCTGAATTTATATATGGAAAAGTCACTGCGACCTGACAAGTCCTCCCAACCGGCACTTCAACAAGCTCCCTCCCTGTAAAACAGAGTTTGGATAGGTTGCTATGTAATGTGATTTTCCACGATGCACTATGGGTCAGGGGTCTCTCTCACAACAGAATCTTACAACATCGATAAGATTTAAAAGATCGGAACAATCATGGTAAAGAATTTTTGATTTAGAAGAAGAAACCTGCTGAAAGAAATCACAGGTCTCAACATTACAATGCATATTTGTTATTAATGACAGCAAAATGATTTAAAATACGAGGTTCATGTCTTTATTTTTTGATCCACTGGTGATGATTTTAAAATGAAATATCGAACAGGTCCTATGAGGTCTACAGGGAATCCTTGTGGGCTCTAAGATGTCTCCTTACATCTCCAGTATTTATCCACATTCATGCTGTGTTTATGTCAAATTTGTTTCATATCTTGGATCAGTGTTCACATGGGCAGTGGGTGTCAGGATGGGCTCAAGGCAGGACCCAGATGCAGAGCACACATTATTAAATTGAACTTTATTCAGGAATGGCAGCAAGAGTAATCCTGGAAATAAAAGTGCTACAAAAACTCCTGATATGGCTGTGAAATCTTACAAAAGAAAAACGGCTCCAAAAGGAGGAAAAACACTATGAACCTGACACTAACAAACAAACAAACTAACCTAACAAATAAAAACTCTAACAAACCAAAGGCTCTCCAAAAGGGAGGCAACAAAACCTGGTTGGGAAAATATAGAAAACTAAAAAACACTCTGAAGTAACTGGAGGAAATGCTAAGATGGATTAAATCTGACTAAAAAAATAAAAATCACTCTAAACAAAGCGGCAATCTCTAAACTATCAACTGAATACTATAGCTAAGCTACAAAGAAGTTACAAAGAAAAATCACTCTTACGAGATGAAAACTCAAGGCGGCGAAAACAGGGCAAAACTGTAGCAAAGATCTAGGGTACGGGCTGGTATGACGATAGAGACAAACTGAACACCGGCACAAGACAAGGGACACGCAGACTATTTAAACACATGGCGGGAAGGGAGCACCAGGTGCACACAATCTGTGATTAGGGAAGACAATCAGACAGGTGACACACGCGGTAGAGCAAGTGACCTGAACAAGAGGAGAGTTACTTTTCAAAATAAAACAGGAAATGACGAGACAAAAACACCAAAACAAGACATGACCTCAACACGGTGTGACAGTGGGCATGAACACACAGTTCAAAAGAAGGAGAACATACTGGCTGTAGCATTGTTGTCAAGAAGCCAGTATTTTAATTTACCATGCATGGTGATATAGCATGGTAATTTTAAGAATTAATGCAGTAAATATCTGACATATTGTTCCTTTAAAGTTGTGAGAATCAGTGTGGATATATTAACTTGTATGGGAGAAGTCTAGTCACAAACCCTCAGAGAATTATCACTTGTTTTGGTAGTTCCCCTCAGCTCTATGGAGTTTTTCCGCTTCCTTTAGCTCACAGCAGGCAAGAAAACAACTGTACGCTACCTTCCCAGCACCAGACAGCTGACATAGTTGCCCTGCCAAAACTATCTGCATGACTGTTTTAGTGATTTATGTGCTTTTAAAGTGCAAATCTGAAACATTTTATAAACCTTACACTCATAGCAGAAATGGTGGAACACCTATAAACACGTCTGTGGTTCTTGAGGTGATGATAATCTAACAAACATTTCTCAATAGCTCTCAGTAACTCAGAGTGAGCAGTTATTTTATGACCATGCTGGTAGAAAGCCCAAATCTGATGGAGTTTGGCACTCTGGGTTGTCCCTGGGGAGTGCTCGCTTGCCTTTTGAATCGCTTTGAATGAATTTGGCTTTGTTACATTTAAGTGCCTCTTCAACTCTGTAATTTCTTGTTGTTTCTCTCTCTCCTCAAGATCTTCAGAATGATGTTTGTGGCCATTTTCTGCTCAGCTGCCAATACATTATCAGGCCTCTAGTGAAAAAGAAAATGCCTTCAGTGAGTCGGACACATTCTTAATAGTAAAAATGAGGTTTACCTAATTTCCTTTTTTAAAAATACATTGTTCTGTTGTCTTATATAATATGGAAAACTTCTTATTGAAATTTCTTAAATTCTGGCTTCTGTTTACAAGTGTATATTATATGTTGCAATGAGGTGTTATGTATCGTCATAGGCTCTATGATGCTGTATTTTGTACTGTATGTGATTGTTGCTGTGTTGCTTCTTCTTGATTTTGGGCTGCTGCGTACATGTGGAATTCCTGACGCCTTCAAGTGCAGCCATGTTTACTGTTATCCAGTAGTGTATATCTGCAACAGTGATATTCATGATTTTTTGTGTGTGTACTTTTTGTTCCTAGTGCAACCTTCTTAAAAGTTGTTAATGTAAAAAAAACACTTGTGTCACATGACACAAGGTCATGACCATTTTAAGCTCTGGACTAACAAAAAGTGTGACTAAAAGAGGAAAAAATCTGTCTGTCTGTGCAGAAGTGGTAAAATGCAAACTAACAGCATTATTTAAAAGCTCACAGAAGCTTAGGGGAGAACTGTTTCTCTCTGTCTTCTGTAGCTGCAGCATCGCTTTGTCTCTTTCCTCCACGGTGATAGAGATACTCGTATACATGCAGCAGTGAAGTTAGCTGCCAAAGTTTATTCATCTCTATAAAGGCTGGCCTCAGAGGGAGACACTTGGCACTGGAACAGAGTGTGGACTTTTCCCAGTGGCAGAGGGTGGGACACACTGCATGGAGGCTGTTATCTCACTGACTTTGTTGTTTTTGTTGCATGGGATGGATGGAATACCCTTCTTCTCACTTTGTGCTTTGCAAACTCTCCATCCCTCTTGAAAATGGTTTTGTTACTGCTAAATATTTGGTGTTAATGTTGTTCTTTCTTTGCTGCTGCTCTGAAATTGATGCTGAGCATTCAAATAAGACATGATGAAGGTAACAGACCATGTTTGAATTTGGATAACTCAGTGGAGACCCACTTGGATAGCACAAATGAAGAAATCTCAGCTATGAAAGTAACATGTTGTGTTGATGTTTGTCTTTGTATCTAGTTATTTGGATTTTTCTCTACCCTATTACGTTAATTACCCACTGGAGTTCCTTGGAGACAAACACAGTGGCAGACAAGCCCAGATCAAGATCAAGGAGCCTGAGGACAAAAATGAGCTGTGGGCACACATTGGCCACAAGTTTGTGGTTAAACACAAATTGATTTTGGATATGTGGACCATATCAATTTTGACACAGGGAGGGATGCAGTTACCTCTGTTTACACAGAGGTTATGTCAGTAATAGTGGAAGGGAAGCTAATAGCTTGTCTAGCACTAGGACCCAGGCAGAGGGACAGTCTATAAAAGAGGGAGGGACTTAGCTCACCTGGGCCTTTCTTCCTGCACTGAGACACACCTGAGAGCAGCTGAGGCTTTTGTTTGGTGTTTGATTTGATAGGCTCCATTTAAAAAATTTTTTTTTAAACATATGATTTTTAGAATTGAAACTGTAGACCCATGATATATTCCTTTAGTATTCTTAGTCCCTTTAACACAATATTAACATTTAATTCCAGTCATCTGTCTCTACATGGGGGAGAGGAGCTGTGTTCCATTCGAGTACAATATTTACTTTTACATCGCACATGTCTTGTATAATATTTCTTATTAAGTTTCCTTTAGTATATTAATGCACTTTTTATTTTAGCCTGATTTATTGGATTTTATTTTATTTTATTTTTTTTATCTGTTTTGTTTTCCTGTGCTGTTATCTTTTGTATTAAAGGGGGGGAGTAAATGGTGAAGTGGGGTCTGCTTTATGGTTTGGTTTTAGCTTAATATCAGAAGGTAAACTGAGTGTTGTAGAACGGTCTTGATCTGGTTTAAAGTGGTTCATGTGTAGTGGTGGTTTAGTCATTATTTACCTGTTTTATTTTCTGACAATTTCACTAGCCTCCCTGACTGCAGTCCAGTGTTTATTTTTTAAATGATCAACTACATAGTTTATGCTACATAGTTGATTAGTAACAAATATTTTATTTTAACGTGGTAATTAATATGTATATTTGGGTCCAGCAGTCTCAGATTTATTCAGTTTATTCTGGGTCTTGTGCATTGAGTAACACTGGCTCACATACAATCATGTACATATGTGCTGTTTTGTTAGACTGACTAAATTTGATTAGATTTTGTTTATGCAAAACAAATAAACATAAGAAATTTAGTATTCTCCATCAGGATTGGTTACATACAGCATCAAGACAGACAAGACATTGCAGGTAGATAAACACAGAAAATGCAGTTGAACAGATGAATCTAGGACCTCTTTACCAAGTTGATAACCCAGCCTTGGGAACAGATGATGCCAATTTCTTCCATTAAATGAGTGCAGTGGTTTATAAGGAAATGAGAAAATGAGGAAATGAGGAAAAATTGCTGGTACTGTTTTCTCCACCTGGGTCCAAAAGAAAAAAAAACCCTGGTGAGTGGAGTTAATTATGTTTCTGTGGGATATTTGGGAGGTCTGCCTGACCAAAAAATAAATAATAAAACTTGGATATATCATCAATGTGCCTTTGATATTTTTTTGTTTCTTTCTATCTAATAAAAATAAGTCAGATTTCTTGTATAAAGCCAATAGCAGCCTGTCCAGATGTGGTCAAACTCATATCAAACATGTCCAATCAACGTTTCCCGTCGCATTAATGTGTACTACCAGGAGGGAAGTGACTGTGAATGGAAAGTGAGCACCCAGCAGGTGTGTAACACCATGGAGTGTTCTTGGACACGTGATGCGTCGGTGCAGTCGATCCAGATGCCTCGGCGCGTTCACGTCAGTCCTCATGCCTCCTTGAGTGAGAAAGTACCACGTGAACGCGCCCCGCTTCATTTTAGCCCCCCCCCCCCTCTTCACTTCTCATCTTCTCAGCATCAGCAGCGCACCGACAGCCAGAGAGCGCATGCTCGCGCCTGTGGTTGCGCACTTCTACACTTCACATAACTGTAAATTTGATCATGGGAACATTTTTTGGTCAAACGCAGACAGAACTATAGATAAATATAGATGTATATTGATTTCCACATTTCTGGGAAATAACTTTATGACAGAAATGCACATTTCTACATCATCTGCACGCTGAACATTCATGATTTATTGTTATTCTTTCTTAATATCTGTTTATCTGGCTAATGGATAATTTAGTTGAACTTATTGCTACATTCAGGGACGAGGAGCCAAAACTCAGTTTATGATAGCATAAATCTGAATGTGGTGAATTCATAGGAGACATTACAGCAAATAAAACCAATATAAACAGAGCCAATGTTCAGGGATAAAACAACCTGAATACCTCCCTGAGAACGATAATTGAATTTTCTGTCTGTATTTGTTCTTATGATGGCCGCCAGCTGGAGGTCAGCCTGTACATTTCTTCTCACTCATCACCACATTGCTCCTTGTAGCCAAATCTTGCTGCTGCGACCCATTCTGCCCCCCCTCAGGCTTCATTTAACTCTGATCTGATCTAATGTAATCTCGCTTTCTCTCGCCTCACGCTTTTTCACCCCTCCTCCTCCTCCTCCTCCTCCCCACCGTGGCCGCGCGGCACGCTCCCGACATCACGTCAGGAGGCAGCAGCCCACTGGTGCTGAAGCTGACGAGGATGATGATGATGATGATGGCGGTGATGGAGGAGCAACGCTGAGTTCTCTCTCCCGTTTTTTTTTCTCTCCCCTTCTTTTCCATTCATTCTCTTTGATTGTTGACAAGAGACAACACAGCGATATAAAAGCAACACCGACGATTTGACCTGATACCTTTCTCCACCTCCCTCCCGTCCCCTGAGCCGAGACCGAGATGGGGAACGAAGCGAGCATGGAGGGCGGCGGGCAGCCCGGTGAACCGGGAGCCGCCGGGATGATGGGGTCGGTCATGCCCGGAGGACCCGGAACAGGACCGGGGGTAGGACAGCACATGAAGCCGGTCAACGGAACCGCTGCTGGGGGAGGAATGGGAGTCGGAGGCCCGGGGATGGGAATGACAAGGTAGGAGAAGTAGTAGTGGTGGAGGTGTTTTTGGGTAAGCGGGGCTTGGTGAAGTGCTCTGGGTATACTATGTATCCCAGAGTGTGTGTTAACACGGAAACGGTTGATGGATGACAAGAGACCAGATGTTGTTAGGGTCAGATTTCTACATGGATGGGATTACCAGGCTGTTACAAAGTGTGTCCTTCCTCTAAGGAGCACATCTGATGGTGTTATTAACAGGAGAGGAGTGACATCCATGCAGCGTCCGTCTCTGGATGCGGGGATGAGAAGGAGCTGTCCGCGGTGCTGAGGACGTACAGCTCGGTTTGACATTGCACGATAAGGTGGCTTACAACCACCCTGCGCTCCGTGTAACGACTGCTGCTGCTGCGTGCTTTCATTCCGCGGTGTCATGTGCTGTCATAGTATTTCCTCCTTCCTTCTGCTCGGGTTGTGCTTTGGCGTAGTGTGTCGTATGGGACGTGTCTTTAAAGAAAACACACACACACACACACACACACACACACACACACACACAGAGCCGAGCCCTCGTTATTTTCTCGTTCATGAAACCATTTCACGTTTTTTGTGGTTTGTGTTGGAGATTTGATGCAGCTGCAGCACCTAAATACACGAGCTTGTTTCCGCATGGATGAGTAGATGGGTGCTGTGTGTGTGTGTGTGTGTGTGTGTGTGTCTGTTAGTAGGGGCTTGCCTGGCGATGTAGGCGTGTGTCATGGTGTGTATGTGTGTGTGTGTGTGTAGTACTGGTACTATAAGCAACGCAATATTTCCCGTTAATGACGTAAAGGCGTCAAACCCACAGATGCTGCTTACATACCATACCGTGTAGAACCAAATCGAAGCCTACTACTCTGCCATATACATAAGAACCACATCATGTTATGGCAGGTGTCACCCGATCTGTGAAAATCTGCTATTTTGTACTCATTAATACTCTGACACCAACAATTTGAGGACCTCAGGGTGGACAATGGCAGCAAAATCTATATCTAATCTCGTTTTACAATACAGTGCTGAGCATCCCCCATGTGGATGGAGAAAAAAGGCTATAAAATAACCATTACATGCCAAAATATCATATGGAATATAGCACTATGTAGCATATACCTAAATCATGTTTTTTCCCCCAATTCATTTTTCTTTTTATATATAAAGCACCAAATTACTCAACAATTCCCACCATGAGCAAGCACTTGGTGACAGTGGCAAGGAACAACTTCCCTTTAAGAGGCAGAAACCTCGAGCAGAACCCTGCAACATGACCAGATCTCATAGTGAATTCATGCTTGTTTGTATAACATAAAAAAAAATAAGTTTTTGTGTGCAACCTAGTTCATGTCAGCATTTTTCAAGGACAGCTATATGAAATTGAGACTTTGTATTTTAAATACCCTGTTTAAATTCATCATGTCATACACACCACACTGTACCATGCAATGACATAACCAAACACCAAACATGCTCGATGTCCTAACAGAACTATCCTGACACAATAGGTACAGTGGACACACATCCCACTGCTGCCTAGTTCCCATACAGCACTGCACCTGCAGCTCCACTCTGTCTTTTATCTCAGCTCAGCTAATGCAGATACTAAACACACTGTACACATCAAGGGATCCCAACTTACTGTCCCACCTCATCCACAAAAAGCCTCCTGCAGCCAGGCTGCTGTACAGAGACCTAATCAGGTGAGGTTTTGTAGAAATAATGCCGAGTTGTAAAGAGTAGGGCTACAGCTGGCCTACACACACCAGTGTGTGTGTGTGTGTGTATAGGTTATATTTAGGACACATCAAGGGTTTGATTCATGCCTCTGCAGGAGAGAAGAACAGACAGGCACAAGCCTATCCATCATTATGTAACACAAGACTCAGAGAGCAGATGACAGCTTCAGCTCGCTTCTGATGAACGACAACAGAGCTGAACAGGCTCTGATGCATTATCTCTGCTTCTGGGATTCAGGTTGATGTCGTCTTCTTCTTCTTTGTTGCTTCTATAACCAAAATCACCACCCCCATTTCAAATTCACTCCGGATAAAAGGCGAGGGGCTTTTTGCAGCGCGCACCGCCTCACATTAAGTATTTATAACGGCGTAATACAAGGCCATGTGAACAGATTGAATCACGTGCAGAGCGTGTTTGCTCGCCCCCCGCCCCTCTCTTACTCTAACACACTCCCTCCCTCCCTCTCTGCCCGCTCCTATCACTCTCTCTCCCGCTCTGTCGCTCCTCATCTCCTCTGCATGCTTTGCCTCTCTCTGCTTCTTCTCTCTCTCTCCCTTTCCCCCGCTCTGTCTCTCTGCATTCCCCATATAGGAGAGAGGCTGCCGTACTCTCTCGTCCCCTCTTCCTTAAGTCTCTCTTTCTTCCTATCCCTCTCATTGCTTCTTGTCTTTCTCTCTATCTCGAAACATTCCCATGCTTACAAATTCTTCCCTCTGTCTTTTTCTGCGCTCTCTCCCTTCCTCTATACTTGCATACCACCAAGTTATTATTTGTGCTATTCACGATGACAATGTAAAGCAGCAAATGTGGCAACGGTATGTTTTCTTTAAAAGATGAGGCTGCCAGCATTAATGTTTTTCTTATTGTCAGCAAAACCAACCAGAATCATGAAAACCAACAATGTGTCAGTCTGTTTCCCGGTTCTTTCTTCTTTGCATGTGCGGCTCTCAGTCCCAAACCCATTGATTCCTTTTAAACATGTAAACCTCTTTTTGGATGAATACCGATTTCATATTCTCTATTTTGTTTAAGGCAGCAAATAGACACTGTATGTAGGATTAACTCAAAATAATGCCCTCTAAAATTAGACAGAAGCGTTTATCGTTTGTCTGTGGCTTTCAAAACGGTGACGCATCATTGTTGATGAATAAATATGTCTTGCGATGTGACAGCGCATATGGTTAAAGGATCAGTGTGAAGGATTTAGTGGCATCTAGTGGTGTAGTTGCTGATTCTCCTTAGGAAGGAGGTGAATTTTCCATAGATTTCTCTCCTTCCTAAGGTGAAGGCGAAACTATAGCAGCCACAAAACGCATAAAGAATGATGCCTATATAGTGTTTAGTTTGTCCATTCTGGGCTACTGTGGAAACAGAATGATTCTTAATTCCAGGTGATTATGCACTAATGAAAACATAGTTATCAATATTAGAATCCATTTCTGACATATTCTGTAAATAAAGCCCCCTAAATCTGACATACTGCACCTTTAAGATTTAATTAAGTTTAGGCACAAACAACTTGGTTCGCTTTAAGACATCATGGTCTAAAATAATTTCTCGTTAAAGTGAAAGGGACCTGCATCGTCATGGTTACAATTCTAAACTGCGGTGACTTGACGTCTGATGTTTTTTTTAATGTCTGTTGCTCTCTGCTGCTCTATAATAACATCATCTGACTTCCTGCTTTGCTGCTGTCATAATTAAAATCTAATAATTAAAGACTTTGTCACTTGAATGTAAACACGTGTCACAGCTAATATTGTCACTTGAGAGTGGAGTCTCCACTGTACATTTGCTCTTTCTGTGAAAAACCCTCCCCCTCTATCTTGCTCTCTGTCTTCCCACCCCCTTTTCAGCCAATAACCAGCAGCCTATAAATGGCTCTGCCTTTACGATGAGATACAACCTTAGTGCTATACAGGGTATGTGAGTACAGATATAGTACAGTGCGGAGAGATACTGAGAGTAAGGAGAAAGGGGAAGATAATGAGAGCGAGAGCTGGTGAAGGAGGAGTATAGAGGCTCATATGTAACTGGCTATACAATGGGATGAAACCTAAAGGGATAAGGAAGGGGGAAGGAAGTGATGGGGGAGTAATAAATCAAAAGGTGTATAAAACTGTTAGCTCTGGGCAGGGGTCATCCAGGAACAACCAGCAACATAAGCAAAAAAAACATTATATCACCAGGAAAATGGTTAAATCAAATTTACTATACTTAAACTATACATATATATATATTCACACATATCACATTATGTATATATATAATACATACATATTGTGAAATGAAAAAGATTAACATCAGACTACATTTTTCATAGATTTCTCATATATATCTCTACGTGCATATCAATAATTGGTACAGTCAGTTTAAGCACACTAGTTGTAGCTCAACTCCATCCTCAGTATCCCTATGAATTACATTTGTATTGAACGATTCAATGAATAAAGAATACAGGAAGCAGCATGTCCTTTATATAGCAAAGTCAAAAGTCATTCAGCATTCAGCCCGACTTGAGTCTGAATAAACAGCCGCATCATTCATTTGAAAGGCCAGTCAGACCCTACGTTGTTTTTTTCAGCCTCAAAGACCACTGAGGTTGTGGAGTTTAGGGTGGCTTCCCACCTTGAGTTCCCATCCTATCTCAGACATGCCATTCGTATTTTGTTTTTTATGGATAGTAACCATAATTTTCACCTTGTGTTTTAGTTGGCTAACTGACTGACTAACCACGGTTTATTTGCCGTCATCACAATCTTTCTCTATCCATAACTTTATTGTAGTTGCATTGTGCAGACATTGCAGAAAGCAAAGGTTTAAGAAATGTGCCCTAAATGATTTGTTGCATCTTCCAAATGGACCAAACTACTTGGTTAAGAGTTCTCCACAGATTTAGCCTCACATATATAACATGGATGGGGTGTTGTTTAGCTCAGTTGGTAGAGCAGCCGCCCCATGTACGAAGGCTTAGTCCTTGCCCCGGCAGTGGCAATCAGTGTGTGAATGCATTTGAATGGTTAGCTCCCAAAAACTGATGAGCATGCCATCAATGCCATCAGTGTGTGACTCTGTGTGTGAATGGGTGAATGAGATACAGTATGTAGTGTCAGAAGACTAGAAAGGTGCTATACAAGTACAGTCCAGTTAGCATGCAGCCATGAGACCCTAGCCTCAAGCAGAGATGAAAAGTCTGGTCTCCACACCCCAAGATTGTTTTTATTTCAACCCATTCACTGACACTGACTCAGGTGACATCATGTGAGGTAGTTTATCAGACTTCACACCTCTCTCTCTGGAGCCAAGAAAAGGCTTTATAGAGCCATTTTCACATTTGTAGTAGTCCTACACACGACTTATCGGAGGACTTCCTCTTTAAGATCCAATCATTTCTATTGAAATTGGTATGGCTATAGTTTCATAGCCACAAGCTTCTGCCTTTATTTCCAAATGACAACAATCCGTATTCTTACAGTCAGAAGAGGTCAACAAAATGTAACAATGGATGTCTTTTTTTCTGGATGCCTCACATTATAAATGTTTTATTTCTAATTTGTTGTCATTGCTTTGGTTTAATGCATTTTGCATGCCATAGTTTTTTTCTGTCTTCTTGTGCTTACGGGGTAATTTAATCAAAACCAGGCAAATAAAGTGCATTCGAAACTGAGAAGAATTGAAAATAGAGAGAGAAGTGGAAGCTGGAATAGGCAAAGAGTTCATAGAGGAAATACACATGGAGGGAATTTGATGTACAGATGGAGCCTCATTTACAGCCAAAGAAAGTGAGTGATAGTAAAGGAGAGTGCACAGACGTAAGAGAGAGAGAGAGAGAGAACCTTAGCTCTTCAGCACATATGGAGCAGACCCTTCGCTTGCTGTGGCATCACATGTTCACTTCACATCTGACTCAACTCACACTTTGCAGGCATATTTGTCACATATAGGCCAGGCTTTGTGTGCGTATATAAGTGTGTGTGTGTGTGTGTGTGTGTTCTGCATGACTACTTCCCTGTTTTGTGTATATGATCAGTAACTGTGAAGAGCTGCGCAATGACTCGCGACCGTCGGCAGCCATTGCAATTTATTCCCTATACACACACTTATCAAGCTGTGTGTAAGTAAAGAGAGAGACTCCTACTTGTGTAGGAGAGTGTGAATATGTGACTGAGAGAAAGAGTGTGAACATTGAGTTTCTTGTTGAATTTTATATTTTTCCGACATGCGACACACCAACACAGACCAATTTTCACTTTCCAGAGAAGCGTGTGTGTGTGTGTGTTTTTAAGTGTGACTTTTTTCACCTCTTGCAGAAAAGCCTGTCACTGCTCTGTTCAGTGTGAATTTACAGGGCAACAGAGTTTGTTATCGAGGCTTTTTGCTGATAGTCCTGCTCAGATTGACGTGATTTTTTTTTTTTCACATCAGCAGAGGAACAAACGCTGATACAGTTCAGTTTCTGATGTGCTGATTGGGTTGATGTCAGGCTGTCGTTTAGTCTTTTGTTACTGAAATCGATGGTGAGGTATAAAATTATTGGGTGTGATGCTGGGTAAATATAGACCAATCAATTCAATCTGAGCGGATTCATTGTTAGAGACATACGGTTTATACTGTAACTGTGGATGTTTACTTGTGTTGGTCTGTTCTATTTTTATCCAGCATCCAAGCTTTGCTTCTTAACTCACAAATGGCGCAAAACCTTTGTTGCAACAGAATCTGTTCCAGTGGCAAAATACAACCAAAACTCACAGGACTGGAACACTGACACTGTCAACTGTTTTTAATACAGTGACAAACAATGACAACTGCAGAGTTAGGAATGTTTAAAATGTGATGATAAGTATAATATTCTGACCATCTGACTAAGAACTTAACAGCAAGCTGACAGGAAAATAGCCCTGAAATATTTGTGGCTTTATAAAGTTACTACGGTTATGGTTAGCAAACAGTTGCCCTGTATTAACGCCTCTAGCAAAAACAAAGAAACAATATCATTATTGCTTTGTATCACCTGATGAATCTCAGTCTAATATCCACTCTGCTTTTAGCTATATTTGCTGTATTCATCAGCTATCAGAGAATTATCATGGAAAACAGCTGCCTGCTGCTGGATACAAAGTTGAATTGACATGGAGACTAAACCATACTGTACAGTAAATGTCCCATTCAACAAAAACAAAAGCTAAAAGAAGATAAAAAGTTTTGTAGAGCTGCAGGGTTAAACGTTAACACAAACCAAACCTTTTCATATAGCACATCATTTTTATACAGTATCAACATTTTTGTTTTGCTTGATAATATTTGTAAGCACAACAGGAAGACAGGATAATATTTTCAATTATGTTCACTTGTCAAATACCTTAAAGTCTGTGTAAAGTAAGAATAAATATGTTTTGAGTTTGTCAGACAAAAGAAGAAAGTGTTATTAACCACCCAGCCAAATCTGAATGTTAAAAAATCCCAAAAGTTTATGAAATTAGCTGTCAGAATCAGGTAAAAATGAGTATTCTCAGCTCTAAGACTGTGGGGGCATGTCTGCTGAATGTGCTGAAGTCACGCCCACTCGCAGAAGCAGTCAAGCAGCAATTTTCAAGCGACTGAAACATGTGGGATGAGTTCAGAAAATGACATGACTAACTTTGAAACACTATGAGCGAGATGAATTAGTCTCTGTCTCTCTGCTAATGGTGCAGGGGTATGCTCAGGGTGGCCTCAGTGTGTCATCGAGGCACCCTTTAGGACCGCCCAAAAATCCTGGACTGAAAACTGGTTAAAAACTGTTTTAACCTCTAACCCCACATTTCAATAATATATCGTTCAAAGTCTTTTGACATGTTTTCAGAAACAATTTTTCAACATATTTAATGTATTTTAAAAGAAATGACAGAATTGTGTTTACATTTACTTTCAATGTTAAAAAACTGTTAAACTGTTATAAAGCTATTTAATGTGAATTCCACCTTGACATATTTTGTTAATAATCAGTTGATTTGATCACATACGTTATGTTATTTTTATTTATTTATTTTTAGCCTTTTTAACCCTTTTGAAAACTGTCTTTAAGGACACTCCAACATCTTGAGTTTTGGTTGATTTAAAGGCTCAGCATCTAATATTTCCACAGTATTGAAGAAAGCTATAGTTTCTCCTTCACTCTACTAAGGAAAGGGTGACATGAGGGGGTTGTAGTAATTAATTTCAACACTGTATGCCACAAAATCCTACACATTGGTCAATTAAGGCATCACAATTATGAAATCTGTTTTGGAGAAATCAAGTCCAAAAAACAAGCAACATATACAAACATGGACTAATGAATTAGAATTTTGTCATCTCTCACATTAATGGTTGTTTGGCAGGTAAATCTGAATTCTCAGATATTCATGAGTGTCCATGAATGCACCAACAGAGAAATATTTCAGAGCAGTCTTTCATTTCAGCTCAGCTTTATTTGTACAGCACTTTAAACACAACAGAGTTGTTCGAAAGTGTGTTACAGTGCAAAGGGAAACAAAACAAATGGGAGGACAAGGAAAAAAATCTAATATGTGGATGAAAATGCACACTGACACAACAAACTCCCACAGAGGGACAACAACTGTCTCAAGGTTTCTGAAGAAAACACAGCAGCAGGTTAGGTTTTGCTTTACTAACTAGAAAACACAAGACAGCCCATTTTGTTTCAAGCTCTCACTCTCTAATGTGATCTCATCACTCTAAATTCTTTGTCTCGAAATTATAGGTTGACTCGGACCAAGAGCAAACTCTTGGTCACCATCTTTAATCACTCAAACATTAACTGACCTCATCTTCAAAATGACCTCCAAAAGTTACACATGGACATGTTAGAGAGCGATGGTGTATGGAAATAAGAGGGAATGTGTTCCTGTCTGTGAGTGTGTGAGTGCATGAGCTTGAAAAGTGAGATTTTTGGGAACTGTGTGTGTGTGTGTGTTGAATGTATGAGAGACAGACAGACAGAGGCTCTCTATATATTTACACGCCCTGTTATCAGGAGGCCATATTTGTGGGAGCCTCCAAATACTAAATGTGTTTGGGTGGCTGCATCAGGAGATAAGATGGCAATAAGCACAATATCACAGCCCAAGACAGTATTAGTTTCCAGCAAATAGATGTCGCCGGAGCTTATGAGTGAAACCCAGAAATAGATTGAACAGAAAAGATATGGCTATCTGAGCAGGACGAGGGGTGAAATCTTTGGAATCACAGGCAAGACGCTGGTGGACAATGGATTATCTGTCGGATTCCTTAAAGAGGGGATTGAAAATGGCAGAAACAACACTGCAGTCACAAAGTGAATGTGTAGGAATTTGTCCTGATATATGTAGAGGGTGGGTGTATATTACAGTAGTGCAATATTAAAGAGGTTCCTGCTATTCCTGAAGTCATTTCTGCTCAATCTTCGTATTACAAACCTGAGGTGAAGCATGAGATCTGAGGCTGAAGTAGACCTCTGAATTGCAGGCCACAGTTCTGATTTGCTCAGTTAATAATACAGTGCAAACAATCAAATCTTTGTAGATGAGGTTAAGAATATTATCTTCTTTCATAGATTTGTTTGCTACCAAAAACTGCAGTTCCTCAAATGGCCGATTGAGGCTTGTCACAGTCAATCTCCATAAGGCCCTATATTACAACTTTACAGCAGAAATAAACATGGTATAAAAAATGGTTTTGGTCTTTTGGTAATTTCCCCTTTCATGACAACTGTAATGGGTCTTATTTAATTATTTATTAATTTTTCAAGTCACTTGTTCAAATTATATTAAGGCTTAAAGTTATGCATAAATAACAGTGTGGCCACTTTGATTGACAGGTGGGTGCTGTCATAGGTGGCTTGTTTGAGCATCTAGGCGTCATTCAGCCTACCTTAGCTCTACCCATGCTCCACACACATGATCCTTGTATTTGCCTATTTTTAGATCAGCCGAAAGAGACAAGACTGCCAAGATGATGGCGGCCAAAGCCACCACACTCTGAGATCCAAATGGCTCTTGAGAAACCTATGGATAATGTCACGGATATGATGTACACATTTATACTATATGTGTTTGCTACCTGCTGCATCTGTGTGAAAGTGCAAAAAACTTTATGAGTCTAACATTTTTTAAATTGTTATTAAAATTGCACCTAGAAATGATTATTATAGCTTCTGTGTTGGCTAAAAAGACATCAGCAGGACAGATATATCACTTGCTTATTGCTTAGGACAAACAGAACAACCCGCCATGCGGTGAGAGTTTGGCAGCTGTGAGGCTGAAAGAGTGAAACAAAAAATTGTAACAACCTCAAAACTTTAACTTTCACGTCCACGGGAAGTGTTTGATACTGTATAATAAAAAAAGGCAAAACATGTGTGCTTGATATTCTGCACTGTAAAATAATAAATGTGCAACAGATAAATTATAACTCTGAAAAGATTTGAAAACTAAGGACATTGCTTCTATTTAGTGTTTAATACTTACAAGTTTTGGGGTGGAATTTCACTTTCAAATCTATTTCAGGGCCCACAAGGTTAAGAAATTGATTGTAATAGACGAAGCAGAAGAAGAAGAAGAAGAAGACAGATCTGTTTGTCTGAACAGGGCAAAAGGTCACAATATTTTGAATTTGTTACAAGCTTTCACCATTAAAGGTTAATAAGGTTTTGTTTTTTTATAGCTCATATCACAGATGGGCTGGAACTTGCCACACCCTTGAAATCTCTGCAAATGAAGGATCAAAAGTCCAGATTACGGAGGCTTCCTGGTTTTGGCTGTCACTCCCAGAGTGCTGTGTCCTCTTCCAGGGCTCAGCGGGGATTTGTAACAGACACCAGTGTAGTCGGTCCTGACCTCATGTAGTGAACAAAGTGCAGCCAGCACTGCAGGTTTCCACAATGATGTTTTCACACCTTAAACAGTATTAGTCGTGCGTCCACCACAGGGTCAAACAGGGCTTTTGAGGACTTAGACACAGTTAATCGAGTCTCCACTATGAGATCAAAAATATCTTTCAAAACATAACTCCTTTTTATGCCAGGAAATAGTTTACTTAGTTCCTGTTTTCACTCAGTGCCAATACATCTGCCTTTTTTACACAACAGAGAAAACCTCTTCCATCCTTAGCTCACTGATTAGCCGTTCAAGGCCAGAAAAGGGCTATTCAAAGCTGAATCATCATTCATGTTCCTTAATAACCCCTCAAACCACATAATTAAGATTCTATCTCACCATCAGAGACCATTTGTTTGCTGGGCTATCGGCTGAAACAGACCTATTACTTTTGATGTGTCTGGAATGAGAGTTAGGCTTTTGAGATCATGACACTTGATCAGTTACATCTTTTTCTCATCATATACAAGAATTTTTTGAATGAACAAGCCCAAACTACATATGAATTGAAGCCAATTAAATGCTACAGACTACAAGCTAGATGTCTTAAATACAAACTTCACGCTCATTTATATTCTTGAGTTTAGACGTCTTCTAACCTCCAAACCGCTAAATCAGTCACTGGCTCCGGAACTCAATCACATTGGTTTTGCATTCATATTAAATAGTTTTCTCCAATTTAAGGAGAGCAGCAGGATGAAAACAGATGGCAACTGCATGCTTTCTAAACTATGGCTGTGATTTCTGGTCAATTTAAGCTGAGAAGTATCAGGGAAACATTAAGTTTTTCCTCTTTCATTACAGCAGTCAGGGAACAAATTATAATTATGAAACATTACCTACATATTTAAGAAATATCAAATGTTTCCCACTGTGTGCTAGTTTCATTCTAGTGGGACTAGTGGGAAAAATACTCCTGTACTCTATTACAGTTCAAAATACAAAATAGATGCAGAAGGGACACTTTTGAGAGGCACTAACTGTAAAACACAGAAGCTTTATATTACTCCTTTTTTGACAGTGTAACTTTAATTTTACGTGGATTTCATAACCACTGATTTCACATGGAGCTTTTCACTGTCGTGATCTAACTGTGAGTTGAGCTGTCCTCTCACCCTGCCAAGAAATCATTTCTGGGCAAAGCTCTGGTATTGTGAACATCTGCAGGGTCAATAACCCAACTGCACAGCTCTTCTGTCTCTGCCAGAAACCAACACGACAAGGGACATTTAATAAGCCAGCAAGAACTATCCAGACACAGAGACAAAGACTGACATAAAGCAGCCTGCCCTGACATGTACCTGGATACAGATGCTTGGATTGAAGATCCATGCATGGAAACCGAAGCCACCACCACTAAATACTGAGCTAAACTAAAGCATAGAGCTGTTTTGCAGGAACAGTACGGGGATGATTGCTTTGCACTGGGAAGTTATAAATAACATCACTCCTAAAATACATCAGTGCACAATGACACATTCAAGAGAGGAACTGTCCTCAATATATCTGGTTATGTCTGTAGTGTAGGTCAAATATTATGTTTGCCAGACGACACAGTTTGTATCTGAAACAGAATGTCTGGCCTCTATTTCAGCCCTGTGTTGTAAAGATAACACTCATACTTAATGTTAAACTTATCTTTTACATAACAGCAGAAACACAGTACAGGACAGGTACACACACAAGTTGGAAGTTAGTCAAAAACATGAATACAGACTATTTTTCAGATCTTAATTATACAAAATCTAACATCATTACAGGGCTTAATGAATGTAACTGGCTGATAATTGGCCATTTCATTTATTATTTACATATCATCATGTATATACAGTTCAGTTGTACTTCCAATGATTGGTTCCTTCTTGACTATCTTTAGCATGCATTAACATTAAAATAGCTGAAAAAAGTCTTGACTTGCAGAATATCAGCTGACCTACAATCATCATCAGTAAATTTGTTGAATTCAATCACTTGTAAATTGGCCAATCTGCCCAACCATTATGAAGCTACTGAAAAAAAATGTTTGACCCATTGTAAAAGAATAGTCGTCATGTGATGCCTGGGTGCTCAAACAAGCCACTCCTAATGGCACCTACCTGCCAATCAAAGTGGCCACACTGTTAATTAATAACTTTACACCTTAATATAATTCGAACAGGTAAGTTAAATTAAAATTTAGACTCAGTACAGTTGTCATGAAAGGGGAAATAAGCTATAGAGACCAAAACAACTTAACTGCAATTTGAAAAACAACATACAGGTTAACATACAGGTTAGAGACAGTAAATAGTGGCACTCAGCACTGCTGAAACGTATATTTCTATAGAGTCATGAGGCCTGTGGGTAAAAGGCACCCTCCACTCACTGTTTGCTTGTTCAGTTGGGGATACATTTCCTCTGACTTTCATTTGTTTGTCAGAGAATATTATGCTGTGCTCTGCCATTTTTCCCCTGCTGCACTAGCGAAGGTCACGCCGTGTTTTCTCATTAAGTTGTCGCCACCTGACAGTAAATGTTACCTGTATTGATGCCGTGGCTGAATATGGTGCGTGTGCATGTACTGTACGTTTTATGTGTGTGTGTTTGTTAAAGCTGAGAAGTACAGACACAGCACCACCTGGAACAGACTACAGCATCACGCTGTTTGTGTGTGTGTAGGTGTGTGTAACTCATGTTAGACTTTTTCTCCTGTATTGTGAAGCCTATTGATGAATGGGTGCTTTTGTGTAGTCAATAAGTTCCAACCTTTTCTATTTGTTTGGTACAGAGCATTAAACTGATTTACTGCTCTCTCCTTTATCCTTCACTGTGGTTTATTCAAAGATGGTGGATGAAAAAAAAATGGTTGCTCAATACAGAAAATTAGCAACAAGCAAAAGTTGGTGACAATATTCAGAATTTTATGATGTTTCAGAAAGATTTTAAAATCAGCATAATACTGTGCTTTTGGTTTGTTTTTCGCTGGCAAAGCCTAGTAGAGTGGCGGTTTCCTCTTGATGCCACAGTGTAATTTTACACGCAGTACTCCTCCTGCAGTCATTTGGACTCAGTGGGGGGGTTGGCACAGTGAAGACACTCAAATGCGATGTTTTTGTTATCAGCATGAAATTAGGAAAAAATTGGATTTTTGAATGTAGGTCACGTTGGTTGATGTGTTCAAAGGTTTGTGAGCAGCTTCAACGTCTCCACTTTTAGAAACATTTTAAATATGTCACTGCAATATAAAGATACAGTGTGCAGCCAACAGTTGGTTTAGACATTTTTTATTTTGCTTGGCTATATTCATTTTGATCCACAATAAAGTAAGTACACTGAGCTGAAAATATAGAGACCGTAGCAGAAGTAGGATGAGAAGAGGGGATTTCAGAGAGACATCAGTGTTATATGGGAGTCGGTCCAATGCAAAGTTTATAGTATGTCACAAAAAGACAAAGAGGATTGGGTTCCTGAGCAGAAGCAGGACAATAGGTCTATATTTCTCCTCCTGGATGCAGCTTGTTCCTGTAACAAATATTTTACAGCTTCCACAAGGTGGGAAATAATGGTCTTTTCCTAAAATCTCTGTCAACTACTGAGTAAATCAAAGTTGTTAAGGAGTCCCTAAATTCCAACCTATGTTCAAAAGTCCTCAGACATTGCAGTTTTAAAATATTATTTAATGAAATCATATGTGCTTTATCTGAGAGCAGATTACAATAATCAGGGGTCAACAGGGCGTTATTAACAGAGAGGTGAACTACCCAAAGTAAACATCTGTTCATTTTGGATATATTGGTTTAATCATTATTTTAAAAAAATGAACAGCTGTGTAAAAAAAAAACTTTGTAATTCTTTGATAAGAAGTCATAAAAAGAAGAGAAGTCAAGGACTCCAAAGGAGCATTTTGGTTAAGAAGCTTACAATGACTGAGCTAAAAACTCAGTTATGTTATATGTGTTGTTATGTGTGTGCTGCTAACAGTGGGCCGTAACTAAAATTATAGAACACTCAGAAGCTTAAAACACTTTACCGGTGAGTTAGATAATTATAGTGTTGTGTTTTGTTCCTAATTGCAGCTAAAATTTGCCACAGGACTGATTCTGGCTGGTGTTTTCACCATAGCAACAGTCGCTAAGGGCTGATTAGTACTGAAGTCCTCGTTCATGCTGAAACTATGTAGAAAAAGTGATAATCTGAAACAAAAATACTGATAGCTGAACATGCTATGGTCAGAATTTCATTACAGTTACTTTTAGTAATATTTTTATGTTATCAAGGGTTCACACAAACTACTTCTATGCGAAAGGAGTGACTTGTAGCGACACAGATCCGACTGCAGTTCCCCTCATCTCCATGTTTGAGGAGGCCAAAAACATCCCTCTAAATGAATGATGATGTTGTTCCACATCTGTATGTTTAAATAAATAGGCCACTGTTTGCTGATGTTCACATCACAGTTCTCATATCAGTTTAAAGGTGATAATATGTCACAAAGCTTGTTTCTGCTGCCCCCAAGTGGCCATAAAATCAGTTAATGCAGGTTTAAACGTAAGGTAAACTTAAACACAAGTAAATTCACAGAGGTGAACATTTCTGAAACCAACTCTTTCTCCCATTTTGCATCTGTGTAACAGCAAGTAATGTAATAACAATATTTATAAAATCTGAGCCATTTATATTTGCTGTGTGATATCTTATTCTATGTTTTGATAGATTGATTTTCTCCAAGATTATAGTCCAAGATTTTCCAAGAATATATTGTTCACCCGAAACTCTGGTATTAGTGAAGTGAAGGCCATGAATCAAGAACAACAAAAATGACAAGTGACAATGTGAGGCATGTTTCTGCTGTGAAGTGAGCAGCTGTCTGCGGGCCCTGCAGCTCTACTTAACTTTTGATACGACACCTCCATGTTTCTGAAGGCCTCGCTGAGCAGTCTGCCTACTCGTTTCTGATTCTGTTTGACAGTCTTGTATGACAGTTAATGAGCTTAATAAAGGGAGGAGTGAGAGACAGAGTGACGGAGGGTGAGAGGAAGAAACAGAGAGAGGGAGGTAAATCCAGCAGGACATATTGTGGCTCAGCACTTCTGTTGGGTTGTGGCTCGTCCAAGGACAAGGCTGCGCATCCTCTCTGTCACACAGCAACCTCATAACTCCAGTCTCGCCCTTATTGATTTTTATTCTCCCTGTATTGAGAAGTGACAGAGTCCTCTGTGTGCTCACCGACTTTCTTGACCTTCAGGCCTCTGCAGCCCAATTAAAACACAGGATCTCATTTCAGGCATGGTTGATGCATTAAACCCAACACATGATCGATGTTTCACCACAGCCTTTAACCAACGAGTTTGATTACAAGTGAAATCAGCTCAGTGCTAGATTGTTCTTTTCCAGCTGTGAGCCTCTTGGCTAGTAATCTGATAAAATCAAATCAGCAGTGAATATTTCACGGCCACAACCTAAAGCCTAATGGCACCATTTTCCGGCTGGCACCAGTGTTTCCCATCTGTTTCTGTGAAGCAAGGTTTTTTTTTTTTCTAATTTAATCCACCAGCCTGTTAGGACTGTACTGCAGCCATATAGGCAACTAACACCGGAAAAACACTTCATTAGAATCATTTAGAGGAAAAAATAATAGATGATCTGTGTTACTAATTTTACTGCAGACATCCAGTTAACAAGGCACATACCGCTAATGTTATGCAATCAAATACAGCAATACAGATAAACACTGAAAAGATGGAGTCTAAACATTTTTTGCACAAGAAACAAACAACTTAATTATGACAAATTAAAAATACAAAAAAACAAAAACTCCATCTCTGACTCAGACTGCAGCTCCATGCATATGGAGATATGTTTGAAGACGAATTTGCAATTCATCTTCACTGGCAATGTTTCGTTGTGGTGTAGTGTAGAACAACAAAAATGTATACAGAGGAGAGGTCAGGGTAGGCTGCTGGGTATAGAATGTAACAATGTCACTGACTTCAAAAATATGGAGACTACAGTTCATGTCTCATCTTGTGCTTCAAGTCACTGACTTTTTCCATTCTTAACAAAGTGGTTTAAGTTGCCTAAATAAAACATTAAAAACCATGTGACTAAATCATCTCAACTCAAGGTCCCTGATTCACTTCCCTCCGAGCTCAGTTCTCATGCGTGACAGCGTGAATGTCTTCCTTGATCTTTCTCCAGTCGTCCACTCACTCTTGGTTCAATGATTTTCACAGATGCCCAGTTCAAAAGGGTAACTGGTTTTATTCTGGTGTTTACAGACAGTTGATGTACCTTTAAAGGACCAGTTATGACATCTTAGATAGAGTGATAGTGTTGAAAGCTCAGAAAAAGCTAAGCGCATCTTTAACTGGATTATTCCCACATAATTATCCCAAGGTACACCTGGCTATGCTGAAAAAATATAATCTGGGTGGCAACACAATTTCTCTTCTTGCAAGCTTTAAAGGGGCTCTCATGGAGTTCTTGAAAACAAGCATTTTACTTTTACATTAGAGTTTCCTACCAAAATGCACCATTTGTATCCATGAGGCTTGAAAAATGAAATTTATTTTGTCATAAGGATTGCCCAAATCACAATTTCAAATAGTGTAGTGTTTACATTAATGTTTGCTAGCTTGTATTCTTATTCCTCCCTGCCTAAGTGTCAGTCACTGGACCTGTATGTTTGTATTTCAGTGTTGAGAAAGTAACAGAGCTCATACTCATTGGAGTTAATTGAACACTTTCGGATTTGTGAGCCCAGTACTGTCTTCACTGAAAACTCAACAGATGACACTAAGAAGTTTGGGGGTTATTTGTGCAGCCTGTTTCATCTTGTAAGCTGTATACACGACCTGTTGTAGCACGCTGCGTCAGTATTTACTCATCATGTCTTGTCAGTTTTCAACACGTCATCACACAGTTATTATTCTGGCGATTTCAGATTTGCACACTCACAGTAGACAAGAAACAGAGATATAGACACAGTAAACAGGAAAACCCACAAGGCCAAATCATGGTAAAGATGCATAATTAGGAACACGGCGATAGAGATAAAGATGATGAAGATTGTGGAGAAATTATTCTCTTTTATTTTTTGTAGCAATCTGTGTCAGGAAATAGAAAGTGTTGAGTGAGGTAGTCTCTATTTATATCCCTCTGTCCCATTTGCTGCCCATTCTGAGTCTCAGCAGCACAAATTAATCCTTTTATTACACACGCAGCATGAAATAGCCTGCTGGTGCTGCTAGTGGAGCAATGATGGCTGCTTGAGGGGATAATATTCAGAAATGAACAGGGAAGAATTAGACAGATATGTATGTTTGTCAGATGAAAAGAAAAAAACAAAATCCGGAAAAGTAGACCTTACAAAGTATTATCAAAACCACCTGATGGTGTACATGATGTTAATCTGAGAGCAGTGAAAATGTGATGGGGCTGGATTACCATAGAAACAGCCAACTTGGCAAGCATCCAAATTACTACATTGAAAATGAATGAACTCCAGTTATGAAATTACATTAGTAATTATGAACTATTTCAGAATTAATTAGTAGGAAATACACCAAATACTTCAATATGAGAAATGAATGAATGTCTGAACATTTTAAATTTCCTTTCAGCATTTTAGAAATAGAGTGGAACATAGCTACACCTTAGTTTATGTTCTAATGTCAGCAGTCACTGAAGATCATAGATAAATTGATCCCTGATGAGAAATTCAAGGGTTACAGCTGCAGTTTCTCTAGTCTAAGTCTAAGAAAAGAAAGAACATATAGCTCTCTGTTTAAAAAATACAAAAGAGAATGGGGCGGTCAGTAGTGGGTTGTGCGGCCGCCCCGTGCGTAGAAGCCACAGTCCTTGCCGCAGCCGGCACCGGCTCGAATCCCGGATCGGACGGCCCCTCACTACGTGTCATTCCCCTCTCTCTGCCCCCTGCTTCCTGTCTATCTTCAGCTATCCTATCATTAAAGGCATAAAGGCCAAATATATATATATAATGCTGTACTGTAACTTCAATAAAAATGTGCATTGTTCATTCATTGCAAGTTATCTGTTACATGTCCATTATTCAGTATCAGTATATTTGAGTCACAGTATCCATTTCAGCGTGAAAAGTTATACTAAGTGGATCTTTTATAAGACAGAAAAACGCAACAGAACAAAATAAAAACAAAAACAACTACTGTAGTAGAAGTACTACCGGCCGTTAGCCTGGCACTGGCATGGTACCATCTTGAATCATAAACTAATGTCTCATCTTGACTTTAACAACTGTTGGATGCATTGCCACGAAATGTGGATCCCCCTCAGGATGAATCATAGTAATGTTGGTGAGAACTCATAATGAAAAGATGGTGAAAACGCTAAACATTATACATGCTAAACATCACATTAACATTGTCATTCAACTCAAAAATCTTCCTCAAAAATAGTATGTTATATTAGTTATGGCCTGAAAATGAAAACAGGCATTCCTGATTTTGGCCTGATCCATTGAAGCTCACAGTCGATCAGACTTTATCGGCAAAGTACATTCCATTAATATCTCCTTGATGGGCTATTTTTTCTTCCTCGTTTATTAAAAATGTACATTGTAAGATATCATGCTTCACTCAGAGTACCTTCTACTATTACTGTCAGTGCTGAGTAAAAAGTCACAGGATGGGACAAATGTCTTGGGGGATAAAACTAACCGCTAATATCGGAGATAGTGGGCACTGGTTATATTGCAAACACACACACACACACACACACACACACACACACACACACACACACAGAGTTATCAGTGGTCAGTCCTTCCCTGGGGGGGATAGTATTTCATATGAGGTGCTGCCCAGAGCCCAGAGAAAATATGGACTTTTGGAATGAAAACTACATATGATTCTAGCCCTCTAAATTAGTTTGTCATTGTGTTTCTTGTTAATATTGTAGTTTTTAAAACCAATGTTAATGCTAAAGCAATATTTGAGTTACTTAAAGTTAGATATAAATCTGGTAATTTCTGTATAAAAAAAAAATGCATCAGTACTAACTTGTGACCTTCAGTGGTGTGAAATAGCTGCAGAGATCATCAAACTGAAATTGTCAAATTACTCATTACTCAATTGTTTAGCCTCTCTCTAATCACACTCAAATGACCCACATCACATTTTACTCACATTCATCTATACATTTTTGCATGGAATTAATTTTTTGTTTTGATTTAAAACTTTTCTGTTAATGTTCAGTTTTTAAAAACATGTACATGTATCTGTGAATATATATTTGGCACAAAGTTTCTCCTAAAGTTTAGTTGTAGTGTTATTAACGCTGTCCTAACGTTAATAAGGCTTAGGTTTTAATTGATATGCTGCTCTTGTTGTTGTTTGTGTATGTCCACAAGAGAAAATGGACCTCGAGATAAACACACTGAACACATTTTGACTTCAATCTGTCTTTTTAATGAGACCTTCACTGATCTTCCACGCAGGTGCATCTCTGATTTTGCAAGTTGAAAATATGTTGTTCTTGCTCTTTGCTCACTTACCCACAACACAATGCTGCCTTTGTTTTTGTTGATCCCCTCGTGGGCCTGTTGGTTGACTTAATGAGAGTAATTATGAAATGACTCTTATTAAAGCTAAACAAGCCGCTCTGTAAACAAAGATCATAGATGAGGAGAGGAAAGGAGAGGAGAGGAGAGGAGAGGAGACATATGCGCTCATAATAGAGATCTCATCTTTAAATATTGTTCTCATGTTTTGATGTTTAGTGGTTTTGTCCTACGTCAAACTGAGCTGTGGAGTTCAGTGGAAAGGAAAGTAGTTTGTTTGAGTGTTAAAGTCTTTTGTAAAGATAACAGATTTTTTTTTTTTTATGTTTTATAGTTCAAGAAAAAAATGCTTTCTTTTGGTTGGATATTTTATCTTGAACTGATGTGATGTATTTCCTAGGCATTAAACCAGTAACCAGCACCAGCACCAAAAAAACCCAATTTATACTCCTTGTTCCTGTTCAGTGTTCTTTTATTAAATGCCAAACATCAGTACATTCTTTTTGGGTGTTTTTATATCAGTGGTGCTCTTTTCTCTCCCTGTAAAATGTTACAGTTAACCCACCCATATATATATATTATATATATATATATCTATATCTATATATATATATTATATATATATATATATAAAGCCGCTCTAGCAGATTCATTGTCGAAAGGGTGTTTGGATTTAATTAAGCAAAAGGGTTTACATATTCAAAAGCATGTGGTTGAGTTCTCCTTTATTAATTTCTCTGTAATCCTCCTGATCTAACAACATAGATGAGGGATGTGTGGGTGGAGGCCAACAGTCCTACACTGACTGAATAAAAAAGGATGGCATACACATGAGCTACAGGTTTCTGCAGAGCTGTTTTGAAGCCCAGAATGTGGTGGCTTTTGTTGGTTGTCCTGTCTCTTCCGTCTCCTCATCTATAACTTGGCAAAGATGTGGATCATGAGTGACCCGAATGACGCCTGGGTGCTCAAACAAGCCATCTGTAATGACACCCACCAGTCAGTCAAGTGGCCACACTTAATTATGCATAACTTTAATCCTTAATATAATTTGAACAGGTAAATTAAATAAAAATTTTGACTTGGACCTGGGAAATTAGCTTTAGAGACCAAAACACTTTTTGACAATGTTTGATATGTACAGCTTCATTTTCACGTTACATGATACACCTTATATCATTTAGACAGATGTGTGTAAGAGACGAACATCTGTCCTTCCATTTTGATATTTGAAGTTTTCAAATATTCTCTTTACGTTGCTGTTCACTGCGTTCATCACTCCATACTGTGTTGTTTATAGGTTGAATCAGTCCATTAAACATTAGTAAATTTAAACATTGATGAGGCTTTAGATTGGTAGATATTCCTTCCTTATGTTGTAGAGTCAGATTGAATTCAGTGAGCAGGTACAGCATGAGGGCAAACACCTTAAAATGGATTTCAATTTGTGTGTCTGTGTGTGTTTGTGTCTGCAGACATACATATGTATAAATTTGCGGATAGAGGGAAAGGGAGGGTGAAGGATCTTTTTCCAAGTGTGGGGCAGCATGCTAAGCAGGGTAATTCCTCTCTAAGACATTCCCTCTCCTCTCTCTCTCTCTCTCTCTCTCTCTCTCTCTCTCTCTCTCTCTCCCCTACATTGCACTGCTTTTCCCTTTGATCATTTTCACTCCAGCCTCCATTTATCAGAATTTGGCTTCTTTCATTTCAGTGTCTGAGCCGATTGAGGCAGCGCCTGTAGTCAGTCAGCCAGCTAGGTACTGAGGCAGCCAGTAAGGTAGTGAGGCAGCTATTCATTCGCTCAGACAGGCAGCCAGTCAGTAAGGCATCAAAGTGTGTGCTGTAAATAATCTGTCGGTTATTTAAACCAGTCAGCCAACAGGTTAACCAGTCATAGGCTTAGGATGCCATCTTAGCCATCCACCATCTTTGAGTCCAGCGATATTTTAGTACAAAAACATCAAGTACCTCTGGTGTATGCTGTGTGTGAAATAATGAGCCTCTTTGTTTAGGCTAATCACATCACAGACTCTGGATGAAAGCAGATTAATACTGCTATCCTCATCTGTCCCTGTGTGGTGGCAAAATGCTGGATAGTTTACTGCCAGCTATTCAGTGTATTTCTTCATGTTTCAGCGAGGCAGGCAGAACTAGCTCCAAGCCTTTCCACTAGTAACCAGCTTAACTGTCAGGTGACTGGCTGATCAGTTCAAATTTCTCTGTCAGCCATTAAACTAGTTAGCCAACTGAAACAATTAATCCTAACTAAGCAAGTCAGCCACACGCAAGGTGCCAAGATAATCTTTCAATCAGCAGTCATTCTGCCGGCCAGTACATCAGCCAGTAAACCGGCCATTCAGACAGTAAACAGCCAGTCAAGATCAGCTAAGCCTGGATAGTCATTTAGGCAGCTAGTTAGACAGTTAGTCAGAGAGACAGTAAGCCAACAAGTAATTCTGTCAGACAGTTAGTCAGTCAGACAGACATCATTTTGAAAATCCAATTTTCTTTTCTTGGACTTGATTTGACTGGGAGGAGAGTTGATGAGGCATTATACATCTCAATCAGTCTGCTGCTGCTGCTGCTGGTGTGTGTGTGTGTGTGTGTGTGTGTGTGTGTGTGTGTGTAGTGTAGGGTGTGAGTGAGAGAGACAGAGATATTAGTGTAAATTTGTATATAGACCTACTGTATATGATTGCAAGCTCTAGGCATAAGTGCAAGCATCTGTGTGTGTATATATAGATCTGTGTGTGTGTGTGTGTGTGTGTGTGTGTGTGTGTGTGTGTGTGTGTGTATAGATGTGTGTGTTTTCATGGTTCATAATGAACAGTTGGTTATGCACTGGCGCGTTGATGACATCTCTAACTGCTCCAAACACTGTGAGCCTGTTCTCACACAGAGAGGTAAACGTATGCAGGTGTGTGTGTGGGTGGGTGGGTGTGTGTGTGTAAGCGGGGGGGTTACTGTCATTTTATCACACTGTTCACGTGGTATAGCACATCTGCTGCACACAGATTTAGAACTGGCGAGACAAGAGCCAGAACACATACACAAACAGTGTACACACTCTGCATGTACATAGATGCATATATTAATAAAAGTGAAACACAAACACCTGGGTCTGTGTCCTGCATATCAAAACACACACACTCATACAGACATACACAACATTTAGATGACAGAACAGAAGTTGTCATTTATAGCAGCCATCTGCTGAAAATGCATCAGAAGGTTACCAAGATATCGGCTAAAGACATAAATAGAGAGAGAAGTACATAAGACATCTGGCTGACAGAGTATCACTGCTGTAGAATACAGTAAGAGTGCATGTGTGTGTGTGTACACATGCCTGAGCGTAGACAGGCACCTGGGTATTGTAGAATACAGTTAAGTGTTTTAAGTGCTGGTCTCCAGCCTCTGCAGCTGTAAATCAAACAGCAACCATCACGCACTTGGTGTGATGGGCCTATGCTGCGTCGCACTGAATGTAATTTGAATGAGAAATGTTATAGCCGTGGTGGCGCTGAAGACATCTTCCCCTCTTGCAAAGCCACTTTAGTCAGGGTAGGCATCAGTTTTTATGGGGAGAAGGGAAGATATCAGCCTCGTAGGATGTGTGTCTTTTTAAAGGGTCAGTGTTTGTTGTCTTTACTCAGCACGGTGTTGGATCATTACAAAGTGATCTGCAGCAAGGCCTCTTACACCGCACTGTCTGCACTACCATCAGTACATACATTGTACATGGGCATTAGTGCAGGGTATTAAGAGGGAGGCCTCTAAGTCTGTGTTGATGTGAGTATTATAATGGCACAGCTCACAGATTACATAACAAAGTTTTATCCACGTGTTCGCATACTGTAATCATGAATTGCACAAAACTCCAGCAGGTTGATTTTACTTTATTTTCGTTGAACTGCTGATTACAACTTTGCGTCTCTAATGTCGTATCACTAATGTGAAGTCTCTGATGGATGCTATCGTCCAAAGCTCCATGATACGAAAGCTTTAACAAGTTATAAACAGAATTTACGATCCATGTGCTGAGATGTTTCATATATCATTAAAAAAAAGTCTGTAACAGCACCTTGTGTTTTTTCAGCATTATTTAATATGCTTAAATGAATTTGGATCTTCGTCTCTTTCGTCTCTCTTTTTCCATTTAATGACAAATTCCTTCCGCACCACAGCTTTATCACCAGCAACTGTAAAAGAAGGGATTATGTACTTTTGAGCACGAGTGTGTGGAACAGACACAGCTGTTATATAACGCAAGATGAATCAAACGGCAAAGTGACATGCGTGAGACCACAGTGCCACTGAACGATTTATTATTGTTGGTGTTCTGTTATTTCTGTCTTGTATTGTCTACCAGGAAAACCTAGCTGCATTTACAGTGGTATTAAACACATCAGCTAGAAATAAGATGATAGGAGTGCATTGTCACTGTCTAATAGATCTCATGTCACAAACTGTACCACAGAGGGCTAAGAAAATACAGGTTTTTACTCATTACTTCCACTTTGTTGCTGTAAATCCAGTTTGATCAACATCCTCTGAATGATCTTCTCTTCCTCTCTCTTTTGAATGTATGGAAAAACATGTGTATACTTTTTCTGTCCTTTCACACAGAAAATAGCCTGCTGAGCTGCCCACTCACTCCTTAAAACAGTGAAAGTCACTAGTGGGAAAATGTGTGCGTGGTCATGTGGGCATATTTTCTTTGTCAACTTCCCTGATTTCCCTGATTTATTTCTCATTCGAAATCTATGCATGTATGTGCTTATATGTATGTGCATACATTGCCTCTACTTGCACATGCATTCAGTACATGTTTGGATGTACCCGATAGACCTGGTGCCCATAGTAACAACCATTAGCAGGGTGTGCATGTGTTGTGTTGAATCATCTGTTAGAGGGGCGAGGAGGAGAAAACAAGAGCATCTGCTGCCAAGTATATTTGCTCAGTGGCCCAGGTGAAACCAATAAACAGTGATGATGTCACATGTTTTGTTTTTACCTGATATGCCTATGAGATGCAGCATTGCATCAACAAGGGGATGAAAGAGAGGTGAGAGCAGTCTGAGTGAGCCAGAGATATGATTCAGAAAGTGACCTACTGATGCACTTGACTCCGCAGTGGGAAGGTCAGTGGAAGAGACTCAGTCCTGCAAACAGATTAAAGCAGGAAGGGAAGAGCATACTGAACGTTAGAAACTCTAGAAACTCTTGTTAGCAGCAGCTGATACTACTATTCCATGTCAAAATGGCTGCTGTGAAAAAAGGTCAAGTGTGTCTCCTCCTCACTCCTTCCTTTCTCTATAGCGATGTTATTCTCTGTCCTAGCCTGTCCTTAGGCACTAATGCAACTTGTTACCGTATCTGTTACTTTGCCAAAGCTCAACCTGTCAAAAACTAGCAGACTCAGCCCTCTACTGATAGCTACCTAGTCTGCTCACAGTCCAACACCATGAATGTCATGTGCAGGAATGGATTAAAAATTATAAAAAAACAAAACATTTTTCTATTCAGATTAATGAGCTAACCTGTGCTGACTCTCATGAACAGAGAGATAGGTAACGTAGAAAGAGGAAAAGAGGGAACAGAAGGAGATGAAGAGAGGACAGGAAATAATGGGAGGTGAGGTGGAGAGAAGAGGAGGCAGACGGAAGTAAATGGGCCGTACAAAAGCAATTCTGTCAACAGCCCTGAGTGGGAAGAAATTGAGGCAGAGGAGGACTATATGAGGAGGAGGAAAAAGATGTTTAGTTTGGCTCGACCAAATAACCTAAATAGACTTGTTTTGCTCCTGGTCTAAGGAATGTACCCAGGTAGAAGGAACAAGATCAGGTCAAATCCTCCCCAAACCTCTGTTTGCTCTGGAAGAGGAGGATACTAAAGCTAATCAATAAAAAGTGAAGGACCTTCTCTGGGGATTTTCTGGGATTGCAAGTGAAAAATCAGGTAGCGGGCTTCCTTCTTCATTCTCACTGCATAAATTGATAACCATATTTTAAAAACCTGTTCATTGGTCAACCCATTAGCTACAGTGTTGCGCTTCATGTTCATAAATATTATGAGCGTTATCTCATTTAAATCATTTAGATGCCTACAAGTTGAGGTTGCCCAGCAGCAAAACTATAAATATATCCATAATGTCTGTCATTTGTCAAGAATATAGTAAAATCTAAACTATTACATTTGTAAAAATCTGTGTAGATGAAAATGTGGTTCTTAAATGAGTGCATGCAAGAATGACCCTGTCTACAATAGCTGTACTTTATCTTTTAAACTCCAGTCTAATCACAAATCTAACCATGGATGTTGAACTAAGCTTGACAAGGTCTGATGAGTCAGAGAAATCCCAAAATGGCTGGCATAACAAAAAGAGGCTTCACATTGGTGAAGAATTACAGACTGAATATGCAAACACAACCATGAGACTGAATCAGTTTAAGACGGTTCATTGCAAACACCAGGGAGAGCATTCAGGTGAGAAGGCGATCCAGAGGCAGGGACGTCCGGGTGGTGCAAGGCTGGTGGTGGCAGGAGTCCAAGAGTGAAGGGAGGATGGCAGACAGAGTTTTACTGAGATAGTCCAAAGGTCAAAAATCACATAGTTCAAAGGAACAACGTTGGCCATAGCCTTTATTACCACTATGATGACAGAACAAAATAGCAGCGTCTGTGTGGAAGAGCTGGCCTTTTATACTGCAGTAGATTGTCAATAGGGAACAGGTGGTGAGACAAACAGGCAGGTGAGAGGATAATTCGAGGCCACGCCCAGCGACACACACACACACACACACACACACACACACACACACAACAGAGGCAGACAAAATAGACACAAACACAAGGAGAGGGAAGAAACGAGTGGAAAAATACTGGTAACGGAGGCAAACAGCACTTCTTCTTTAAAACTCCAGTGTCTTATTGTGGAGACCTGGCTAAGACAACGCAACATCCTCTGCCCATTTGTCTCTCTTCCTCCCGTCTCTATTCATCGGTCCCTGTCTTTGTCACTTTGTATGATTGGCAGACAAGCTTTATCCTGCTCTCCCACAACCAGAGAGTAAATTGAGGGTTATAATGGGAGTGGGTGAAATCACTTTGACTGAACAAGCATGTGTATTGGGTCATTAAAGGCTGGATGCGACAGTGATAAATGTCCCCAGTGCAATGCAGAGGCGAAGTATGTAAACACATGGAGAGAAGGACTGTTCCTATTATTTGGCTTGTCACCTACATCAGCCTCAGTTTCTCACAGCAATTAGTGATGGTGTCCTCCTGAAAATGAACGAGTATCACCAGCTCTCTCATTGGTACGTGTCTTTTTCTTGTCTCCCATTCCCTATATATATTTTTTACTTTCCTTTTTTCTATTTTTCTAAAAATAGAAAAAATATAAATCAACAGGAACAACTACAATAAAAAAGAAGAAGCACCCGCAGATAATGTTGATAATGTTTCAATAACGCATTTGAGCCACATAAGATAGTCACTTAAGTATTTGTCACAGGTTTGACAAAATGGTGGCCAAAATGGCTCTTAAGAAACCGCTGTTCATTATTTATACTGCCAGTAGTGGCAATAGTGGTCGCTATATCAACACAACGGCCAACTGAAAGCAGGTATTGGTAGTCGAATACAAACTGAATAATTTCTGGCAAAATGTAGAACCAGTTTTTCTACAAGTGCACTGCTCATGTCTGCTTCTTCCTCCTTTCCCATCATCAGTTTGGCTGCCAGCTTTAAGTCTCTCATCATTTCTTCTTCACTGTCTCCACCAGGTGAATCAGGGAAGCTTTGAGGATTTTGTTGAGTCACCCCATTCTCCTTCAAACACACACATACACACACACACCACACAAATCACATTTGCAGCTATGCACACTCGTACAACTCCCGCACTGCTGTGTGTGTTGTAGTGTGTGTCTTTGATTCATCTTCCCCTCCGTGTACTGTACATTTGATGGAAGTGTAGTCTATTATTTGTGAGAGTGTACACACAAACAGATAAACCAGTACTTTTTGTTTTTGTCGTAGACATCACTCTGGCCCTACAAAGCCAGCTGTTAGCCTTTACTCGATCCACTTCAAATCAGTGTCAGCACTAAAAGAATTTCAATACTGCAAGATTCTTTTTATTTTTTTTGTCGCTGCCATTTCAGTAACCGCAAGAGCATTTCCTGGACCGATAGCCTCGGTAGCCTATAAGAAAGACAAACAGGGTCGCCTAAGGTTCACTTCCCTTCCGAGAGCGGAAATAAAAATGTCGAAAGAAGATGAAGTCTAACAGAGGACAAAAGAAAACATCGGGGGAGTGAGAAAGATAACAGAGGGTGAGAGACAAGAGGTAATAAAGAGAGCAGTGGTTGTGCAAGGAAAGGAGGATGTGATGGAGAAAAAAAGGAAAGTTTGAAGAGAAAAAGACAAATAAAACGGAGAAAGAAAAGGAGAAAAAGTCAGACACAGAGAGGGAGATTTTGTCACGGCTAGACTGTCCACAAAAAAAAAAAAAAAAAAACTTTCATTGGAAGGAGTAGCAGACTGGAACATTGTGACACTGGAGCTCAGTAAATCAACATTTCCAATTTCGGTGCGCTATAACCATTTAAAGTTGGTAACACACCAAGACTCATTCATTCAATGACAGCAAAGGCACACCATTGTGTGACACAAGTTTTTCTTAGAAATCCAAACAAAGAAACAACAAGTCAGCTGTCAAAGGAATGATGGTTTCCTTCTTCTTTTACTTTCAAAGATTAAAAACAGAATACAGAAGTAGGTTGTCTTTCATCTGATTATAGCCATCATGTTTTATTTTATGTTTCAAGATGTGCAGGTAGCTTGGCAGCACAGCCAAATGCCTTACCTGGATAGAGGCGGCAATGTTAACTCTCAGTCGCAGAGAGGATGGAGATGTGTATTACTGGGCTGGTTTCATTTGAGCTTGCAGATTGAAAGTAAAATAGTTTCAGCGTATGCTTTGGGGAAAAGCTTTGCTCATTATTATGCATTGATTCAGTTTCTTTTAAATGTGTACCGTTGTGTGTTTTGAAAGTTCGATTCTGTCATGCATAAATATTTGCTGAAAAAAAAATTCAGAGTATTCCCAACAGAAAAAGTCACAGGATGCAGCAACAGGTTTTATACGTTACAACACGACCACGTTGTGTTTGTCACACTATTCTATCAAGAAGAGTCATGTTGAGTTTTTATCACCCGTGTACAAAGAACTGAAAAACAACTTTGAAGAATATTTCATTGTCAACTTCTTCTAATAATTTCGCTTCCTCAGGCAGAGTTTTGAACTGATTTGCTTCCCCTCAGGTGTGTGTGTGTGTGTGTGTGTGTGTGTGTGTGTGTGTGTGTGTGTCGTCTGCCTGAAGTATGCGCTGAATGAATGTTGCATGCATGTGTGTTATTTTCTGCCTGAGGTGTATGAGTGCATGTCGCCTTTGACAAATGGTAGAGAGGTGTACGTGTGTGTATGTGGTCCATCTTGCCGCAGCCTGTTATGTTCCACTTTAATTTGTTGATGCCTGTGGATGTTTCGGAGGTCCTTCCACGGCTTTCAGCAGCCACCAATGAATGAACCAGTAATTATTTTTGCTGCCTCTTTTTTTTATTTTTTCTATGTTGTTGTTTCTGTGTCTCTTTCTCTGGCAGCGAGAAGAAAATTGAATTTGTTAGACGACACAATTACCAGGTTGAAATCTTCTGTAGTGCTCTTGTATTTAATAATGCATTAAATAAAATGATATGATATTTTTTCCATTAAATACTGGGGTGGCATCAACCAAAGCTGCTTATTATATTTACTCTGCCCCAGCAGCACAAAAAATAATAAATACTATTCATGCTATAAAATAAAACTGTTCTCAGGTCAGAGAGAATTCATTAGTTTGTCAATCTGTCTGTAAATGAAACATTTTGATTCAAAGAGACAGAAAACATGTTGCAGCCAAGCTGTCCGTTCTCTCACACTACATATTTTACAACAATAATACTCATTCTTAGACATTTTTGAAACACTGAGTGTTGCAGTAGTAGACATCAATATCCTTCTCATTTTTATCTGGCAAGGTAGCTAGTCAACATTGGCACAAAGCTAATGTTTATTATTATATTAGTTGACTCAAGATGATTTATATTTCAACAGAAAATCCTGTAACCTGGTCTTGGACATACTGTTGATGGCTACATACTTGAAGTCTGCGTCCTCACCAGTTGATGATCCATGTAGACATGGAAATAATGAAACAGCATTGTTCTCGTACTGTGGTGTAGAGTAATTTAGTCTCAGTGTTGCAGGACAGAGTCACTAACATTAGCTTACAGTGGATATGATTACACTGATATGGCAGCCCACAAGGCAGACTCACTCAGGGGGGAAATATTGCACAGTGGTTGTGCTAGTCGTAGCATGAAATCACAAGTAACACTGGGTTACTGTAGGTCAGTCAGTAAGCTTTTTTGCTGAACCTGCTAACGTTTACATTTTTGCTCTGGTATTTTCAAAATCAAACTCCTTATATATGAAGTATTGCTTTGCTACAATGAAATTCAGAACTTGACAGGCCTGCCGTGCTTTGTTGCAGTATCTAATCTGTGATAACAATAGCTGTTCAGGGGAGGGATTTAGCAAACACTGAAATCATTACCAAAACATTCAGTGAGTTACTCTTGAACAATGTGAACAATGTTTATCAGAACTACTTTGTACAACAGAAACAGTCCACAGTCAAACTGCTTCATTGTTATTTTTAAAGTAATTAGAAATTAATTAAATTATTTTTTGGGTGAATGAACTTTTAATTGTGATTTTTAATGCCATTTTATAGACTTTACTGGCAAATGGAAAGCTGTTATCTGACACTGATCTCCTTTTCTTTTGCTTTGTCCCACTCTTCTAGGGGTCCAATGGGTCAGATGGGTAGCCCCAAGTCTGGCATGCAACAAGGAGGCCATGGAGGAGGAATGGGAGGTATAGGAGGAGGTGGAATGGGAGGAATCGGAGGAGGAGGCATGGGAGGAGGAATGGGTGGAGGTGGAATAGGAGCAGGAATGGGCACTGGTGGAGGAATAGGGTCTAGAGCTAGTGAGCCCTACCGCCTAGCCACTCATGAGAGTCCAGTTTCCCCCCGACATATGCAGTCAAGCCAGGGTTCTGGCATGGGGCAGGGCCCAGGGTCTGGGTATGGGATGGCTCACGGTTCTGCTGGCTCAGGCATGGGAGGCCAAAGCCCTGGTCAACATGCCTCCCGTCGAAACCTGCAAGTCGACTTCAGTGGCTCCAGGACAGGCCGTTCTCCGTCTGTGTCTCCTGACCGCGGCGTGACACCCACATCACCCTACTCTGTGCCGCAGATCGCACCAATGCCGAGCAGCAAACTGTGCCCAGTGTGCACCACCACAGAGCTGTCCAACCCACCGGCCGTACCCAACTACAACACCTGCACCCAGTGTAAGGCCACTGTCTGTAACCAGTGCGGATTCAACCCCAACCCGCACCTCACTGAGGTAGGTCAGGTTTGACAAGGAGATGTATGTATGAGTGTGTTTATGTGTGTATATGGAGGATGTTTTTTTTTTCTTTCTCATGTCTGTCCTTATTTTGTAAATTTGTGCAACAGAAGAGAGATTGTTGTAGTTTTCTGGCTGCATAAATGGCAAAAATCGAATATTGCTGATTTATAGTGAGGGACTGAGCGTTTGTGTATGCATATAATTTAATCCTGTAGGCGGACAGAAGTCACTGTTGATTAATGTCTCAGGTTTAGATGATAAACAACAGGAAGCACACAACTAAAGTTTAAGTCTGGAAACTGATCCAGCAGAGACAGACAGGATAAAGATTTTGTCTGGCCTGTCGTTGGAGTCAGAGAGGGGAGAGAGAGAGAGAGAGAGAGAGAGAGAGAGAGAGATGTTTTCTCTTTGGCAGTAGCTCCTGTAGTTTTTCGTGCCAATAATGCACGTTTGACTTGAATGAGATTAAATTGAATTGAGTGAATGAAGTGGATGAGCCAGTGTAGAGAAAGTGGTGGAAGAAGTGAGAGAGAGATGATTTGGGATAAGAGATAAATGAGGTCCGGAGAGAGAGAGAGAGAGAGAGACAAAGAGATAAAACAGTAAGTACGTAATCAAACAGTAAAATACTTAAAACAGCAAGATTTAACTTTGTGTTTGTCATTTCAAATGATATAATTGAAGAAATAGAAAATGCATGACTGAGCAAAGGACTGACAGCATGAAGTTCTAAAAGTGTGTGTGTGCATGTGTGTGTGTGTGTGCGTGTGTGTGCGACTTTGTACTGTAGGCCATTCTGCATTTTTATGATAGACAGTGAGTGTTAGGGCTCAGTAAGTGGCAGTAATTCCTTCCTGAGGCGCTGAGAGAATCTCCATTAATGTGCCGAGGCAAGACACATGGGTCGTGACAGTGTGTTTGTGTTTGTGTGTGTGAGTTCATTTAACTCAGGTGTGATGTGAAAACAGAAAGCCAAACTCTGCGGTAAACCAGAAAAGAGAAGCAAAGAAACAAAAGACAGATTAATGCGACTGGAAAGTTATTGACAGATGAACGAAGGGGGGGGGCGAAAAAAGGAGAGAGGAGGTTAAGAGGCTGTTTTTGCCTTTGGTGACTGGTTCAAATCATCAGCTCGGTGTCAGCGTCTGGTGACAGATATAAAAATGTCAGCCTCCGTGGGCAGACAGACACACAAGCACGAGGCTACGTCTGATACATCAGCCATCCTGGCACCCATTGATTCCCACTGATGTCAGGTCCAGAGGCATATCATTGGCAGACAGCACGATAAACACTCTGCTGGATTAAACAAACAACTGCGGTTGTGTTGTTGTGTCTAGTGTTATTGTTCACCCTGATGGTCCTTGCTAATAAATTAGCATCCAATGCTGAGCAATAGTAAATGACTAATAGCATTAATAATAACAATAATAAAAAAATCTTTTTTTGTATTTAAAATTATAGTGTTATTTATATTATTATAAATCAGTTTCTCTTTAAGACATATTTAAACTTTTTATTCAATAAATAAAAAAATAAAAATTCCATTCCTGCTTGTCCTTATCGAGATCATGCTGACATTGGGTGAGAGACGGGGTACAACTCACCAGTTCATCACAGGACTGACTCACATTCCCCACGCTGACACAGGGAGACCGTGCACACAGAAAGGCCCCAGCTGACTGGAGTTTAACCTGGAACCTTCTCGCTGTGAGGCTAACTAGGGGGGCTGTTAGGTACATTATTCAGAATTTTCCTCTCACATACACATATGAAACCATGAAAATATGACAACCTCTCAGGTTCTTAAGGTTTTCAGCATATTACTTTAGTGCAAATGTGTGTGAGGCAAGTGATGCTTTAGTATCTTTCAAATGAACAAGTGTGATAGTCACACTGTATGATGGAATGTTATTTCCATCTTAAGGTTTAGTGCTTTTAAATGTCTTTACTGTACTACCTTCGATATAATATAGGTTGCCCTCTTCAGATATTTTATGCAATGTTACCATCAAGTGACTGATTTCGGTTCTGCTTTCCTGAAAACATCAACAGTGGGTTTTTATGTAAACATACAGAGTGATACTTAGTAATTCTTCGCACAGCATGTCATGAAGGTTTTATTGAATGTTATCCGCCTACTGTATTTACAGTAAGACAACTTCTGTCTGTCTCATGTGGGATCATCTTTAAGACACGGGTTTGATCTCTGCTCAGGTACACATGCTTGTACACGTGTTTGTTTGTGAGTGCGAGAGAGTGCAAGAGACAGAGTGAGTACTACAGGTTAATTAATAATGCTGGATAATGCTAATGGAGTGGAAGGAGTGGAGGAGCTGATAAGCCTCTGACTTAAGGATTTGGTGCATGAACACTCAAGAGACTATCACAAGTATAGATTTGTACACACCCACACACAACACACATATAGTCACCCCCACTTGGCTCAACATAATTCATGCAAGAAGCTGGTGCAATAAATTGTGATGTTAATTAATTGAAGGAACCCGCAGGGATTTCCTGTAGAGCAAAATGGAAAACACAACATGAAATGGAACACAAAAGCATCAGATCCAACCATCACCTTGGTTACAACAAATCTTTTATCTGAGGAATAAAACACAAATTACTCTTCAAGTTTGAAGCACTTGCAACTGTACATAACACACAAAGTTTGGCTTCCTCCATCTTGTACAGCCTAATGCAAAGGTCCTGTAACTGTTTGTGTTACTATGAATTATGGATTAGCTCCCTGTTCCTATTAGTATTCACTATCTTCTCCATTATTGTCCTTGCTAATCAATGATAATCTAATAAACAGTCCCACCCCGCAAACCTCGTTACTCCACGCTGCAGCTCACAACATTAAGGTGACGAAGCCCTGTGGCCCTGCTGTATGTGATTACTACACATTAGCATGTCGGGAATGCTTATTAATTTCACTGACTTTGCAATAATATGAAAACAAACAGTATATGTAATTAAATAATAATGCTACAGAGTTCCATAATTCAAATATTGTCAAGTTTAATGGATTTCATTTTACTTACGAAGACAATTCAAAATACTGTGTGAATGTGCTTGATGTACACGACATTCCCTGAGCTGAAATATTTACACTTACCAATTTTTAAATGTCACAAACTGTCCTTGCATACAGTAAATATTTGTGAGCAAAAAACCCCTGAAAAAGACAACCCTTTCCTAAGCTGTGTGTGGCAGTTCTCAAGCCTTGTTGTGTCTGCAGCTATGGATTAATACTTAAACTGAACATTATCCATTATTATCACAGCTAATCAATGCACTGTGTGTCCTGGTAATCTAATAAGCAGCGCCAGACTCCATATCTGTCGTACTACGCTCTGATTCCATTTGCATCAGATAACATTTAGCAGACTTAGCTAGACAAGCCAGAGAGATCATATTGTATTAACAGGTCAGGTATGTTTCATTATGACTGTTTATAAGGACAAAGCTTCATGCAGTCCTCCTATGTCTTCTTCATGTTAAAACAACGCTGACTTGATTTAAGGAAAAAACACTTTGAGAGGTAGAAGATGGGAAGAAAAAAATCTAACAAGGAACATGAGCCATTTTGTTGCCTAAAATCTTTCAAATTTCCCCTTTACAGCTGTGTGTTGAGGGTCGACCGCCCTGTACTGTGTAGTGTTACAGATTAATACTTAAACTGAGCTTCCTCTATCATTATCGTAATCAATGTACTCTCTGTCCTGGTAATCTAATAAGCACCGCCAGCATCCATATCTTGTTACGTCCTGACGCCTTTTGCTTGAGATAACATTTAGAAGACAGAGCCAGGAGAGTGACACCAATTATCAGGCCAAAGAGGAGGATCAGAGAGAGATTAGAGCTGATATATCTGATTCAGGAGGGGTGGCATTTAGAAAAATGGCTTTCATGATATTAATTGACCTTCGTGAACTAATGATGGGTAATTTGATTTGAAAAATGTGTATTTCAGTAGATTATGGTATAATATCAGGCTGAAAGATACAACATTATCGATTTTAGTGTTTGATCACTACATATCCTCAAATAGACAATGCATCCGAAATGCATCATGGCTCTATCAGCAGTTATAAATGTCGTTTAGTACAGACTCAAATATAAGCTAATGTTACTGACTTTGGCGATCCCTGATGTTTCCCTAGTGCAACCAGCAGGTCAAAGCCGACATTACAGCCTCACAGAACTGCTAGCTTCGATTTAGGCTCCCTATTTACTGTGCGCCGTATGTGAGAGTTGTCTTTAGTCGAGATCACTGGTTTGATTTCAAAGTGTTGATCAAAAGAAAAATACTCTCACTTAAAAGATTATTTCCATCATCATTATAGAGCACATTAGCAGGTAAAATACTTTTATTTTCGAGACTAGAATCATCTGTTTTGAAATGTCTACTGCAAAATTACAGGTAGCCTTCTTCTTTCTTAAATGGATAAACCGCGCTTTTAAATGAGGCAGATGAACACCTTTTTATTTGATGTTTTTGTGTGTGATGTGTGCTGGAGTTGTCAGTTTAGCACCTTAAAAGGAGAAACCCTGAGTGTTGCAGCTCTTATGAATATGGATGAGGGATATTAACACCCACACATCATGTATTTGCAACTCATTTTTATGAGTTATTCAATCCCTGAAAAAGTACACCTGGGAAAGATGCTGAAACCCCTCTCTGTGGCAGCTCATAGCTGAATACATGAAAACTATTTGTAGGGTTGCAGGTTGTTGTCACCTTTTCCAGATGTTCTGGAACATCTACAATTTCAACAATCAACCATGGCTTTTTAATGTGTTAGTTGTTCAATAATACCATCCTATCTACAGTCATCCTCACAGCTGGAGATTGAACCTCATTTCTAGATGCCAGATCTGCTTTGAAATAGTCTGAACACTTCCCAAAAGTGGGAATAACCCCTTTATAACTAGCAGTTCTGTGAGGCTGTAATGCAAATCACCATATGTGTTGCAAATTCGATGGGGGCATTGATGCTATAAATGACAGCCACATGCCCCAAACTTCAATATTCTTTCAGTTCCCAATGGCCCACACACTAAATTTCAAGCCACTGGACCATAGGGTATATGATTGGCACTATTTGGCACTGCCTGGCTCAATGCTGGCACTATTTAGATGTTAGCAATCTTAAGATGACCCCTTGTTTCTAAGTTGTATATTCCTATTCCTGTAAAATGTATACTTTAAAAAAAAAAACAGTCTGAGTCACTACTCCTACTACTAGTATTTTGAGGTGTATTTTGTCTATAATTGTGCCATTTTGAGGCTGGCACTGCTTTTAATTTGTTGATCTTAGTTTTAGTGGGCGAAGTCCTGGATACCATTGAAGGCAGAAACTGATCCTTGATTCCAATATGAATAGATAAATATCCTTCTTTGCTATAGAAGTATTTAAAATCTTGAAGGTCAACAGGCCTTATTATATATTATATAATTAGCTTACAACAATAAAACATAACATTATATATAGACTATAAACTATAATCTATAATGTATAAACTGTTTTGAGTGTGTTCACCTCTTGAGATTGGACTGAACATAAGATTATTTCTGCCTCCAGAGCAGCTCAGAAAAAGACATTGTTTTAGGAGTAAAACCAATCGATTGAACTTGGTTTGAAATTGTACTGTAAGCCATTTATTGCTATAGCAAAGAATGGGAGCAATGTAGAACCTCTACTTAGCATTTCGAAAATTTAATTAGCTCCAATCATGAACTGCAACTTAGGTACTTCAGAGTGAGGTTCACTGAGTTTGGAGCCTTAATAACAAACAAAAAAATATTTTATGCAGCTGCTGATTGTGTAAACACATGGGGTGTATTGTCTGGAGACATTTAGTTTAATTTAATGTCAATATAATACCACAACAATTCTTTTTTATGATATTATTACAAAGTATAAATATGTTTTTCTCTAAAAGATCCATTTGATGAAAGACATCTATGTGCTCCTAATTTTGTCTACACCCATCTCATCTTGCTGTACAAGAAAAGTACAAAGCACAATTATGCACTGCTTTTCCTCTGTCAGTGTGTTGAAGTCACATGATTAGCATCAACTGAGATTCAACTGCTTTCAGTTTAAGAGATGGAAAATACATTAGCAGCCTGTGGTCATGCAAATTGATCGATCACAGAGTTTATACTTCTCTTTTGTTCTTTGTTTTTTTTCGTGAGCAAAGCTACAGAGGAACATGCATAAGTGTGAACCTTGATGCCAATATGTTGATAAAAGTGACTTCATAAGCCATTAGTGAGAGGAATATAATGCATGCAGTTTTGTCAAGGCTTTTATCCAAAGTGCCTTGAGTGGGCGGCCCGGTGGAAATGGAAACTTTAACTCACAAACAAACAACAAAGTTCCCAGTAACAATGCTGATATTAGAGAGGAAATAAGTGTAAATGATTCTTGAATTTAGTATGGTGTTATGGTAATCTTTTCTACTGTTTACGGTGGCGACTCAAATTTATTTGCTCATTCCTTCCTCATTAAAAAAACATAGAAGAACTAATTTAAGCTATATTTTATTTTGCCTCCTTTGACAATAATTTAAACTGCAAATATAAATGTTCCATGATGAAAGTGGTAAAATAGACATTTGTAAATGTATATAAAAGTGGAGTGACTTGAGATACAGTGTCTGTGCATTGCACGGTGACTCCCTGAAGGCCTACATATGTTTATAGGCCGATGCACCTGTTTAACTCCCCAGGAAATGACCTTGTGTGTGAGGTTTGCAGTTCATGCTGATGAACAAAAACAACAGAAGGAAAAGAAAAATAGTCTCTGTAGCCGCTGTTGTTGACACAGACTCAGCTACCTGCATCCATCTCTCTATTGTCTCTCAGTCATTTGTCATCTAAGCTTTTTGGCAGCACGTCTTCCTCCCTGTAGCCTGTTTCTTGTTCAACAGACTGCGTGCTAATTTTAGACTCAGCATGCACTTAGGGCTGCTAATAGAAATATGTATATGTGTGTGTGTGTGTGTATGCGTGTGTGCGTGCATGTGTGCTGGATTAATTAGTTTCCGGAGAAATCTGCAGATTGTGCGTTTCTGTTCCCTCCTCTCAAATCTTAGCACCTGCCTGTCACAAACTCTATTTATGTGAGCGTGACTTCGTTGTGTTCAGAAATCACCCACACACGCACGCACCCACAGTGTTTTCCTGTGGCTGCAGATTAACACTGTTAACACACGACTGTTTTAACATTTTATCAGAACAGATAGCCAGTAATATGTTGTTCCTGCATGCAGTACACATGATTTATGATATTCTTTACTTAGCACTTAGTATCACAAAGACAATGGTACGATAATATCATTTAATTTAGTTATTTACCCATGTATTTACAGACATGAACCACCAATGCTATCCCTACTTGCTTCTGGTACAAAGAACTGAAGAAATGAGGCAGACGCTTAGGCACAAAAAAACAGCTTAGTTAGGTTCAGGGAAACATTATGGTTTGGGTTAAAATTACTACTTTGTTAAGGTTAGGGGACCTTTATTCTCATAATTATAACAATAATCACCTATTTAATATTAAGGAACCTGGTCTCCCCGTGTTCGGATTTGGTTGTTCTATGATTACATCATCTGATTTCGTCCTCCAGACACACAAGAGTCAAACCTAGAGGGATTTGAAACAACTGATGCTCTTGTTTTTCTTTGAGAACAGTCTCTTTTTCAAGGCCACAATCTTCCCCTAACCTTAACCAGGTACTTTGAGTGCCTAAATCTCATCATAAAATGTTTCTCCCCAGTTAATGATACTTTAAAGATATTTTGTCAAATCAAAACCAGGTCCCACAGTTTAATCTCTCACTTTTTGTTCTGCACAGTGACTCCTATGAACTATGGGTGAATAAGTAAGAAAGAGAAAGAGAAAAAAGGTTTTACAATGTGAGAACAGATTGAGAGACACTGACAGAGACAGTCACAGCGGGAGAAAGAAAACAAAACAAATCAGGAGAAGGAAGAGGAAAAATCAGGAGAACAACGTTTAGAAAAAAAAAGACAGAGGTGAGGCAGGTACATGGATATTGAGAGATTTATGATGATATCACGAGGACATAAGTGCGTGTTATCACCTCTGCTGAGATCTGGTATGGAGAACATTCCAGCCCATTTCGCTTTTGAGCTATTGCATCACGGCCAATTAAACCTCACCACACACACACACACACACACACACAGGTCAATTTACTATCTTTTTGGATCTATCAACCACATCTCAGTCTTCATTTGTGAAAAGAACTGAGATGTCATCACGTCTCATG
>NC_040025.1:532933-603253 GCF_000972845.2 Larimichthys crocea
TTATATCATACCACACATAATGTAGGTCATCTGAGACATACATATACATACCACATACGTACATACTACCTATGTAAACAAAAGCACCTCTGCTTCTTAGATTGTACTCTACACCTTTCCATTCCATTGATGGTAACAAACCTCATAATATAATAAATGAAGAGAATATTGAAAACAAACAATTTAATAATTTACCCCCAACTCAACAGCATGTGCAGTCCTGATAGCAGTCCTGCTGCTGATGAAAATAATAATAATAATAAAGTAATAATACTGTAATGATACAGTTTACAGGAATGATACTTTAGTAATTACCTCTTACATTTCTCTTTGACGACATAATATATTTATCACTCTAATGGCAGTTTCCCACCCAGAGCAATGGAACCCGGTCGCTAATAAGGACCGAAAACAATGACGTTTCTCTCAGTAATGACAGACACGACCGCAATGACCTAAATAGAGAAGCTATATTTTCATCACCGCAGACAGAGGTAATGTTATTATTCAGACGCACACCTAGTTAAATTTAGTGGCTGGTGTCAGCTCATCACTGCTTCATTGTCTCTCACTGTCGAGTGTTGCCCTTTATGCAACGTGTCAGAACAAACTTCTTTTTATGTAATCACAAAAGAATTTTTATTTTAAATTTGCACAAAAATATGCTCTTTACGTGACTAACTAAATGGCTTCGGAATAGCTCCCCCAGCTGAAAACAAGCCAAATGTATTACAGTTAAAAAAGAGAAAGGAAAAAAAGGTCTTTGCCACCATTTCAACTGTCTTAAAGCTTCCTACCAATACCAGTAATCCTAATTGAGAAGGGAAAACACTGGCTTAGTGAAATCATATGGGACCAAAAAACAGTGCAATCATTTTTTTTATTAGTCATTACGGATTTTCGCTGCCAGAGAGAATTTAAAACGATTGCCTGAATCCTGACATGCAATTAAGTTTCATTTTAAGTCGTGAAAGTAATCGCGTCTCAAACGCCACCAATCAACTTTACTGAAATGTGGGTAAAGCTTTTCCCAAGCTGTGCTGTTCCCCTAAAACTAACCAGCAGAGACTTTCTCCCTGTCCACCCTCTGACTTCTTGTTTCCCCTATTTCTGGCATGGTAGGTCTTTATTTTTCTTTCCTCCTCTATTTTCTATCATCGTGCCTTTTATCCACCTCTCTTCCTTTCCGTCTGCCTCTCCTTTTCTCGATCACCGGTTTTCAATTGTCTCTCCCCTCCTTCCCTCTCTCCTTCTCTGCGGTAGGGGAGCAGTCTGTCATGCATGGCTGTCCCGAGTGAGCGACGAATCAAAAGCCCCAGCGTCGGCATAAACCTCCACCAAGCAGCGAAAATCCTATTTGAAAGCTTCCAGTTGCACTGACACAACACACCACACAACACACACACACACACACACACACACACACACACACACACTACACACACACACAGTATACACATGAACAAAGCTAGTTAATAAGAAAATATCTGCATGCTATATCTAATTCCCATATGTGGGCATTGACACACATTCTCACATGCATATGGTATCAGCACACGAGAGAATGCACATAATGTATGGACTTACATTTGCTTTTAAGAATACTAACCACATTTTTTCCTTAAAGGTCTTCGTCACTACAATGCGTCATTGTTCTGTTCTGACAGATCTGACAGCTCAATGAAAAGATTAATTTGGTTAGTTACTGTAGTGTAAAGTGAATATTTTGATAATTACCATGCTAATTCCTTCCAGCAAAAAACGCAACTTTGAAAAAAGCCTTGTAAGGCCACATCAGTGTTGAGCTTCTTGTTTCTTTAAACTCTCCTGTTGGGTCATCCAGTAAGATATAATGATATTTTATGTATATATACATATTTTAATGACTATGGATAAAAGACACCAAACGGCATAGAGAGTCCCATCGATTTTTAAAATAAAACACCTGGTGCAAACTTCTGATTCGTAAAAAACTGCCAAAAGTGAAGCAATTTAACTATGTAGCCTTTTATTTATGGTAGAAGCACATAAACCGAGGGAAAAATACCAAATCTGAGCAAGTTAAGACAGTCTGGTAGAAAGCTCTTGGTGTGAGGACTGCAGCAGTAACAATGGTCATTAATCAAAGCTTCAACATTAAGATTTTAATATTTAAGTTTTAAATCCACTGCTGATGCAGCCTGTGTAAAGAACAAAAAACACTTTCATCCTTATATATATTTTTAAACTCATTGCTGCTTTCTCTCGTGCACCAGATGCAAGCATTGAGACCTAAAACATGGAACGATGTTACATTATCCCTGTCTGAAAAGGACATACGTAGACAGCCTGCCGGCTACATAACACTGACTGCTTCCTCCTGTCTAATCCACCAATTTCCAACTTTCTCATGATAAATCTTTTGAAACACAAACACTAGCTAGTTACCTAGTACAAACCAGACTAGCCAACTTCTGTTATATAAAAGACAAACCTCTACCTATCGTATGTTGAAATACTAAATACATAAATACGTTTATGTATACAATGCTAAGATTTTTTGCAAAACAGGTTTTATTTTTTACACTCTAAATGTATAAACTAAGCTATACCGCTAAGATAGTTCAATTTGCTTCGTAGTCTTTTTGTTCTTTTCTCTTGTCTTTTCCCAGAAACATAAAATGCATCACTCCTTGTGACCACAGTGTCTTTAAATTTCATAACTTGCCAAATAGTTGAATTAATAGGCTATTTATATCAGTTACTGAGGGTATCAACATGCATGCTGCAGATCAGGCTTTCTTCTTTCTTTGTAGGACAACTTCATCTTTACCAGACTCATTCTGACTCTGAGTGGGCCCCAGTAGGAATAAACCTCTAACCCTGCCTGTGTTATGCCCTGTTCTTTCCATTAGTCCACAGACATACACTTTCAAAAAATCCCTGTGCCACTGACATTTTCTATATCCCCTTTGTCTTCATCAGTCTCACTCTGAGCTCTCATCTTTTTCTTTGCAATCCCGCTTCCTCTTATTTTTCTGTCATTCCCTCCTGACACATTTATCCTCTCCTTCTACTCATACTCGCGGTCGTTAATAGTTTTCACACCTTGACAGGAGACATGACCGTCGCCATGGAAACCAAGTCATCCATGGCGAAGGTCACCGTATCTATAATGCATGTTTGAATGTGTGCGTACACTGAAATGTCGGGTATCTGTATGTTTCCTGTGTAAGCTCTGTGGGCAGTTTGAACATCAAGGTGGAGAAATCTTTTGGGAGCACGGTGAGGAACAGCATTACCAGGGCCACCCGGGGACTCTTACTGTACACAAACACCGACACAAACACTCATGTACAGTGAACAAAATCAGGCACAAAGATGCTCCCACATAAATAACACCAACATTTACCTCCTGTCTCCTTTCTGTGTCCTTGATCTTTTATTTTCTTCTCAGAGCTCTTCATAACTCTCTGTATTATTACTCCTGTCTAGTCACTGAGTTTGTTGTTCAGGATATATTTTCATATGAGTGACTATTTCTAGAAGTGATTACTTTTTGTTCCTTCTTCCAGGATACTTCAAAGATGCAGACACAACAAAATGTAAATCTAAAAACAACAGCAGACTGCTATCGCTTCTTGTACTCACTTTTATGCCTTATTTACACTTATATAATACTAGCCTATATACAATAACAATATTGGTTTTAGTGAGAGTGCAGCCCCCTTAATGTACATTTATTAAAGTGCATCCATCAATATAACAATTCTGCAAACACACACACACTGAGTTTAAAGCACTGGTGACATTATGCTACCCAACAACTTATTTCTACAGAATAATCAGCATATTAAACACAAAAAAATAGACCTGGTTCACTGTATTTATGAACAGACATAGAAGGTGCGGTTTGCAAAATGTGTGAAGTATAAAGTCATCTTTAAGTTCAGTCAGCAAGCTTGACATTTGTGGTTTTTACTATCTGTGCATGTTTATTAGGAACTTATCCAGATACTAGGAAGAGCCTGACTTTTACTATCATAAAATACTACCTAGGTTCAGTTTGAAAGTCCTAATATTGGCTACGAATGCTTATTTTATCTTTCTGTGTTTTTCTCTTCCAGTCAAACTAGACTGGAATGGGCTCATAGATGCACTAAGAGAGTTGATGTTTGACCACATTTATGCTTCATGCATCTTGAGCAGCTCAGATAGCTATCTGATATAATAAAAGCACCCAAAAATATTAAGGATTTAAATCTGTTTGCTCCTCACTACCACCTCCAGAGGTGGTTTGAGACATATTCTAGCCAGATGTTAAAAGATGTAAATGCTTTCACCTCTCAAAGACACATACATAATATTTACTCCTCTATGTCAGTACCCGTTTGTGGAATAGCCACTCTCTGTTTTCTGAACACATCCATGGTCGGTCTTCTCCGTTCTTGTTATACTAACTAAAGTTTTTTTTCTATAAAGTTACACCAAACTTAAACTAAACATTGTTCTCTGTCTATATTAAAGCAACAAAGAAACAGCTCTAACTAATACCGGATGCACAGAGCTACTGTACATTTATCCTGATCCCTGATCAGTTCAACCACTGGGCAGTTTTGGTGTGTGTGAGAACCCAATTAATTAGAAACTGTGCATTACCACCTCCTTCTGGTTTGGAGAAGGGCCCGTCCTGATTTTTATTGTAGCCTAAAAAGACTTCAAGAGCGAACAGAATTGCTACACGTCGCTAAGTTTAAATGAAAGTGTCAGGATTTATTCCTGGTAAGAGCACTTGAAAACAAATGGAACTGCATTCCCTCAACTTCTTTGTATTCTTTGCAATAAGATTGTTTAGTACGATTTTATGCCAAACTGATTAACAAAAACTGAACACAAACACACCTGGTTTGATTCTACTGGGAAACCGACCCTCATGGCAGAGTGAGGCGCTTTGGATAGAAGGATCTGTCAAATGGCATGTTTTCAAGCTTCTGGATATTTAGTTCCAGAGAGGGAAAACTTACAGCAAACACAAATGTACCTGCCTGCAGTCGCTTGGTATTGTGGTATAAATTTCCCACTAAATAGCAGATATGGGTTATGAGAAACAGTGCCAGTGGTGTGTGTGTGTGTGTGTGTGCATGCGTCTCTCTCAGAGTTTATCTCTTAATATAGCTCAACGGAGCACCATAGTGATCGCTGCCCTATGTGTGTGTATGTGGCCTGTGCCTGTTCTGCATTCCAGCCTGGCACTGGTTAAAGGTGAGCCCGCTTGGCAGAGGAAGCTACAGGAGCCAAAATAGAGCAGGAAAAAACCTGATCATAGAGCTTCTGTAGGTCCCACCTCAGTGTTATTATTACTGTCCCTCTATAGTGAGTCTCATATGGAGATGTTGTGGGTCACAAAAAAAAGTCCAATGAGTTTTTGAGTGAATTGTCACTTGTGTGAGATTTCAGAGTGTAATTTTTAAAGAATGAAGGATTTAATTGAATTAGCAATATAACAACACATTTATATTATACAATAATAATACAATAATAATCTAACCATGGAATGATTATGTGATTGTAACAACTCCTTAACATTTGTACCCAATAATCTGTGATAATATCCAGATATTAAATACAATTAATTGTATTTTTATTGTTGTCACTCGTCAGTTCAAAACCGATCCCTCCCACCTTCCCACAACAAACATGGAAACATTGATTGCTACAGTTCTTGTACTGCTAGCTCTACTGTAACTGTGAGTTCTGTAGGGCCTAAAAGCAAGACCTGATCTGGCGGATACCTTTGCTGTCAAATCTGACGCAGCTGAACCCACATGGTACTGAGACTTGAACCTAACCTGAGACCCAAGGCTACATTTTGTGATATTCTTCCTCAAAGGTAAATTATATTCATTATGAAAGGCCTTCCAATGGCATGCGGCAATCACATAAAGCCCCTAATGGCTGATAAGCCATATGTTTAACTGTAAAATGCAAATGGAAGTCAACACTATAGTATCTTATTTATAAATATCTGCTGTACTGCGTCAGTTTAACTTCAAGTTTTCCAACTTCTACATGAACATGGCTGCTAAACTTCGAAAGTTTCGGTTTTTTCTAGTCCAGATCAGAACTTTTTTAAAGGAATGTTGGAGTTGCACTGTCCTTCCCTGAATTTTTAAAAAGCTCCTATTTTTAGCAGACTAATGAAACACATGTGACTATGCTGTCTCTCTTCAGGCTTCCCCATGGACACTGTGTATCTACATGCAACACATGTCAATGAGAATCATAGAGAACTGCACTCAGATACTCAGTGATGTAACTTCAGTATTTGTCATTGTAATTTGTGTCAGATATCTTTACATCCACAGACATAAGGGATGGATGAGGGGTTTTCTCTGACTATGTTTTCAATGAAGACTTTCTCCCCTTTGTTGCAGCTCCATCGTACTCCCCCTATTCACCTTACCTTCCCATGCTCTTACTTCCGCCCCTTCTTTTTCTTGCTTATCTTTGTCTTCTCTCTTTATGTGATTTATAACTCATACTCTGAGGTGTTGCAAGAAAGGGGGAGAAAAAAGGCGTTATATTATTCATGTATGGTTGAGGATCAGGTCCTATTCTGGGGAAAGTAGTTAGAATATAGAATATAGCACTTTGAGGATATAGAATATCCGACGAAAGCAAAAATACACAAAACATTTGTGTAAAAAAAATTGTTATTATGATAACTTTAGATCAATTTACTATCTTTTTGGATCTATCAACCACATCTCAGTCTTCATTTGTGAAAAGAACTGAGATGTCATCACGTCTCATGTTATATCATACCACACATAATGTAGGTCATCTGAGACATACATATACATACCACAATACGTACATACATACATATTGTAACACAAAAGCAGCTCTGCATTCTTTAATGGATTGTATCTTTACACCTTTTCATTCCATTGAATGGTAACAAACCTCATAAATTATAATAAATGAAGAGAATATTGAACAAACAATTTAATAATTTACCCCCAACTCAACAGCATGTGCAGTCCTGATAGCAGTCCTGCTGCTGATGAAATAATAATAATAATAATAATGGCTAATGATACAGTTTACAGGAATGATACTTGGTAATTACCCTCTTCATTTCCGCTTTGACGACATAATATATTTATCACTCTAATGGCAGTTTCCCACCCAGAGCAATGGAACCCGGTCGCTAATAAGGACCGAAAACAATGACGTTTCTCTCAGTAATGACAGACACGACCGCACTGACCTAAATGAGAAGCTATATTTTCATCACCGCAGACAGAGGATAATGATTATAATTCAGACGACACCTAGTTAAATTTAGTGGCTGGTGTCAGCTCATCACTGCTTCATTGTCTCTCACTGTCGAGTGTTGCCCTTTATGCAACGTGTCAGAACAAACTTCTTTTTATGTAATCACAAAAGAAATTTTATTTTAAATTTGCACAAGTATATGCTCTTTACGTGACTAACTAAATGGCTTCAGAATAGCTCCCCCAGCTGAAAACAAGCCAAATGTATTACAGTTAAAAAAGAGAAAGGAAAAAAAGGTCTTTGCCACCATTTCAACTGTCTTAAAGCTTCCTACCAATACCAGTAATCCTAATTGAGAAGGAAAAACACTGGCTTAGGTGAAATCATATGGCAGGACCAAAAAAACTGTTGCAAATCATTTTTTTTATTAGTCATTAACGGATTGTCGCTGCCAGAGAGAATTTAAAACGATTGCCTGAATCCTGACATGCAATTAAGTTTCATTTTAAGTCGTGAAAGTAATCGCGTCTCAAACGCCACCAATCAACTTTACTGAAATGTGGGTAAAGCTTTTCCCAAGCTGTGCTGTTCCCCTAAAACTAACCCAGCAGAGACTCCTTCTCCCTGTCCACCCTCTGACTCTCTTGTTGCCCCTTATTCTTGGCATGGTAGGTCTTTATTTTTTTCCTTCCTCCTCTATTTTCTAACATCGTCTGCCTTTTATCCACCTCTCTCCTTTCCGTCTGCCTCTCCTTTTCTCGATCACCCGGTTTTCAATTTGTCTCTCCCCTCCTTCCCTCTCTCCTTCTCTGCGGTAGAGGGAGCAGTCTGTCATGCATGGCTGTCCGCGAGTGAGCGACGAATCAAAAGCCCCAGCGTCGGCATAAACCTCCACCAAGCAGCAGAAATCCTATTTGAAAGCTTCCAGTTGCACTGACAAACACACACACACATACACACACACACAGTATACACATGAACAAAGCTAGTTAATAAGAAAAATATCTGCATGCTATATCTAAATTCCCATATGTGGGCATTGACACACATTCTCACATGCATATGGTATCAGCACACGAGAGAATGCACATAACTGTATGGACTTACGTTTGCTTTTAAAGGAATACTAACCACATTTTTTCCTTAAAGAGTCTTCGTCACTACCAATGCGTCATTGTTCTGTTCTGACAGATCTGACAGCTCAATGAAAAGATTAATTTGGTTAGTTACTGTAGTGTAAAGTGAATATTTTGATTAATTACCATGCTAATTACCATTCCAGCAAAAAACAAGCAACTTTGAAAAAAGCCTTGATAAGGCCACATCAGTGTTGAGCTTCTTGTTTCTTTAAACTCTCCTGTTGGGTCATCCAGTAAGATATAATGATAATTTTATGTATATATACATATTTATATGACTAATAGATAAAAGACACACAAACGGCATTGAGTCCCATCGATTTTCAAAATAAAACACCTGGTGCAAACTTCTGATCGTAAAAAACTGCCAAAAGTGAAGCAATTTAACTATGTAGCCTATTTATTTATGGTAGAAGCACATAAACCGAGGGAAAAATGACCAAATCTGAGCAAGTTAAGACAGTCTGGTAGACAAAAAATGACCAAATCTGAGCAAGTTAAGACAGTCTGGTAGACAAAACGCTCTTGGTGTGAGGACTGCAGCAGTAACAATGGTCATTAATCAAAGCTTCAACATTAAGATTTTAATATTTAAGTTTTAAAATCCACTGCTGATGCAGCCTGTGTAAGAACAAAAAACACTTTTCATCCTTATTATAATATTTTTAAACTCATTGCTGCTTTCTCTCGTGCACCAGATGCAAGCATTGAGACTTAAAACATGGAGCGATGTTACATTATCCATGTCTGAAAAGGACATACGTAAGACAGCCTGCCGGCTACATAACACTGACTGCTTCCTCCTGTCTAATCCACCTAATTTCCAACTTTCTCATGATAAATCTTTGTTTGAAACACAAACACTAGCTAGTTACCTAGTACAAACCAGACTAGCCAACTTCTGTTATATAAAAGACAAACCTCTACCTATAGTACGTATGTTGAAATACTAAATACATAAATACGGTTTAGTAACAAAAGTATTGTATAAAACATGTATTATGAGCATGTAAAATAGATAAACTAAATAAATTTATAAAACTAAGCTATACCGCTAAGATAGTTCATATTGCTTCGTAGTCTTTTTGTTCTTTTCTCATTTGTCTTCTCCAGAAACATAAAATGCATCACTCCTTGTGGACCACAAGGTTGTCTTTAAGATTTCATAACTTGCCAAATAGGTTGAATTAATAGGCTATTTATATCAGTTACTGAGGGTATCACAAATGCATGCTGCAGATCAGGCTTTCTTCTTTCTTTGTAGGACACATTCATCTTTACCAGACTCATTCTGACTCTGAGTGGGCCCCAGTAGGAATAAACCTCTAACCCTGCCTGTGTTACTGCCCTGTTCTTTCCAATTAGTCACACAGACATACACTTTCACAAAAATCCCTGTGCCACTTGACATTTTTCTATATCCCCTTTGTCTTCATCAGTCTCACTCTGAGCTCTCATCTTTTTCTTTGCAATCCCGCTTCCTCTTATTTTTCTTCCTGTCATTCCCTCCTGACACATTTATCCTCTTCTTCTACTCATACTCGCGGTCGTTAATAGTTTTCACACCTTGACAGGAGACATGACCGTCGCCATGGAAACCAAGTCATCCATGGCGAAGGTCACCGTATCTATAATGCATGTTTGAATGTGTGCCTTACACTGAAATGTCGGGTATTCTTGTATGTTTCCATGTGTAAAGCTCTGTGGGCATGTTTGAACATCAAGGTGGAGAAATCTTCTGGGAGCAAGTGTGATGGTAACAGCATTACCAGGGCCACCAGGGGACTCTTACTGTACACAAACACAGACACAAACACTCGTGTACAGTGAACAAAATCAGGCACAAAAGATGCTCCCACATAAATAACACCGACATTTACCTCCTGTCTCCTTTCTGTGTCCTTGATCTTTTATTTTTCTTCTCAGAGCTCTCTCATAACTCTCTGTATTATTTACTCCTGTCTAGTCACTGAGTTTGTTGTTCATGGATATTATTCATATGAGTGACTATTTCTAGAAGTGATTACTTTTTGTTCCTTCTTCCAGGAATACTTCAAAAGATGCAGACACAACAAAATGTAAATCTAAAAACAACAGCAGACTGCTATCGCTTCTTGTACTCACTTTTATGCTTTATTTACACTTATATAATACTAGGCCTATATACAATAACAATATTGGTTTTAGTGGAGAGTGCAGCCCCATTAATGTACATTTAACCATTCATAAAGTGCATCACATCAATATAAACAATTCTGCAAACACACACACACTGAGTTTAAAGCACTGGTGACATTATGCTACCAAACAGCTTATTTCTACAGAAAATAATCAGCATATTAAACACAAAAAAATGAGACCTGGTCCACGTATTTATGAACAGACATAGAAGGTGCGTTTGCAAAATGTCTGAAGCATAAAGTCATCTTTAAGTTCAGTCAGCAAGCTTGACATTTGTGGTTTTTACTATCTGTGCATGTTTATTAGGATACTTATCCAGATACTAGGAAGAGCCTTTAGGCTTTTACTATCTATAAATACTACCTAGGTTCAGTTTGAAAGTCCTAATACTTGGCTACGAATGCTTTATTATCTTCCTGTGTTTTTCTCTTTCCAGTCAAACTTAGACTGGAATGGGCTCAATTGATGCACTAAGAGAGTTGATGTTTGACCACATTTATGCTTCATGCATCTTAAGCAGCTCAGATACCTATCTGATATAATAAAAGCACCCAAAAGGTGTTAAGGATTTAAATCTGTTTGCTCCTCACTACTACCTCCAGAGGTGGTTTGACACATATTCTAGCCAGATGTTAAAACGATGTAAATGCTTTCACCTCTCAAAGACACATACATAATATTTACTCCTCTATGTCAGTACACAGTTTGTGGAAATAGCCACTCTCTGTCTGATTTTCTGAACACATCCATGGTCGGTCTTCTCCGTTCTTGTTATACTAACTAAAGTTTTTTTTACTAAAGTTACACCAAACTTAAACTAAACATTGTTCTCTGTCTTATTAAAGCAACAAAGAAAACAGCTCTAACTAATACAGGATGCACAGAGCTACTGTAACATTTATCCTGATCCCTGATCAGTTCAACCACTGGGCAGTTTGTGTGTGTGAGGAACCAGCATTAATTAGAAACTGTGCATTACCACGTCCTTCTGGTTTGGAGAAGGGTCCGTCCTGATTTTTATGTAGCCCAAAAAAGACTTCAAGAGCGAACAGAATTGCATACACGTCGCTAAGTTTAAATGAAAGTGTCAGGATTTTATCCTGGTAAGAGACACTTGAAAACAAATGAGAACTGCATTCCCTCAACTTCTTTGTATTCTTTGCAAATAGATTGTTTAGTTACGATTTATGCCAAACTGATTTAACAAAAACTGAACACAAACACACCTGGTTTGATTTCTACTGGGAAACCGACCCTCATGGCAGACTGAGGCGCTTTGGATAGAAGGATCTGTCAAATGGCATGTTTTCAAGCTTCTGGATATTTAGTTCCAGAGAGGGAAAACATTACAGCAAACACAAATATACCTGCCTGCAGTCCGCTTTGGTATTGTGGTATAAATTTCCCACTAAATAGCAGATATGGGTTATGAGAAACAGTGCCAGTGTGTGTGTGTGTGCATGCGTCTCTCTCAGAGTTATCTCTTAATATAGCTCAACGGAAGCACCATAGTGATCGCTGCCCTATGTGTGTGTATGTGGCCTGTGCCTGTTCTGCATCTCCAGCCTGGCACTGGTTAAAGGTGAGCCCGCTTGGCAGAGGAAGCTACAGGAGCCAAAAATAGAGCAGGAAAAAACCTGATCATAGAGCTTCTGTAGGTCACACCTCAGTGTTATTATTTACTGTCCCTCTATAGTGAGTCATCATATGGAGATGTTGTGGGTCACAAAAAAAGTCCAAATGAGTTTTTGAGTGAAATATGTCACATTGTGAGATTTCAGAGTGTCATTTTTAAAGAATGAAGGATTTAATTGAATTAGCAATATAACAACAACATTATTATTATAACAATAATAATACAATAATAATCTAACCATGGAATGATTATGTGATTGTAACATACTCCTTAACATATTGATACCTAAATAATACTGTGATAATATCCAGATATTAAATTAAATTAAATGTATTGTTATTGTTGTCCACTCGTCAGTTCAAAACACGATCCCTCACCACCTTCCCACAACAAACATGGAAACATTTATTGCTACAGTTCTTGGTACTGCTAGCTGCTAACTTTGTGCCTAAAAGCAAGACCTGAATCTGGCGGATACCTGTGCTGTCAAATCTGACGCAGCTGAACCCACATGGTACTGAGACTTGAACCTAACCTGAGACCCAAGGCTACATTTTGAGATATCTTCCTCAAAGGCAAATTATATTCATGCTATTGAAAGGCCTTCCAATGGCATGACTGCAATCACATAAAGCGCCTAATGGCTGATAAGCCATATGTTTAACTGTAAAATGCAAATGGAAGTCAACACTAAAGTAACTTATTTATAAATGATCTGCTGTACTGGTCAGTTTAACTTCAGTTTTTCCAACTTCTACATGAACATGGCTGCTAAACTTCGAAAGTCTTCGGTTCTAGTCCAGATCAGAACTTTTTTAAAGGAATGTTGGAGTTGCACTGTCCTTCCCTGAATTTTTAAAAAAGCTCCTATTTTATAGCAGACTAATGAAACATATTGACTATGCTGTCTCTCTTCAGGCTTCCCCATGGACACTGTGTATCTACATGCAACACATGTCAATGCAGAATTCATAGAACTGCACTCAGGTACTCAGTGATTGTAACTTCAGTATTTGTCATTGTAATTTTTATCAGATATCTTTACATCCACAGACATAAGGATGGATGAGGGGTTTTCTCTGACTATTTTTCAATGAAGACTTTTCTCCCCTTTGTTGCACCTCCTCTTACTCCCCCTATTCACCTTACCTTCCCATCTCTTATCTTCCTGCCCTTTCTTTTTTAGCTTATCTTTGTCTTCTCTCTTTCTGTGCTTTTCTAACTCATCCTCTGAGGTGTGTGCCAGAAATGGGGGCGAAACAGGAGTTATCTTTCTTCATGTATGGTGAGGATCAGGTCTATTCTGGGGAAGTAGGGTGGTATGGGGGAGGAAGATGGGGAGAAAACTAGAGGGACGAGGACTCTCTCCACATGCATTAACCATGAGAACGGAGCAGCAGAGAGGCTCCAGCCAGGCGAGAGCTGGAGAGAGAAGCCTCAGGCAAACAGCACACACCTGGACGTACACACACACGCACACACACACAAGAATACACACACTTAATCTCCACATCTGCATTAACACACACGTTTAGAAAAATAAACATGCATGCATCCAGACACACGCATACTTTGGTAAGCTCACACTGACAGTGATACATGCATGCGCACACATGCACAACATAAGTGCGGCTGTAAGCCCTGGAGTTCAAGCACAGGAATTTATAATGAGCTGCTTTAAATGATTAATGCCTTTAGCTGGCTCTCACAGATGCCTGCATGCAGACAGACAGCAGCTATGCCAAGAAAGACTAACTGAAGAAAAAGAAATATAGAAAAGAGAGAGATGTGGGCATTTCACATAACCTGGAGTCATTTGAACCAGTGCAAAGGTAACAAATATTCCTCAATGTGTCTTTAATTATTCCTTTTTCTAAATATCATAACAAAATAGGGCCATCAGAGGGCTAAGGAACACTGTATAGAAATGGGTGTCTTTGCAATTTAGCAGCCCTAGTTTCAGAGTGCCATATTGCCATCATAAATATGGACAGTTACAATTATTATGATTACTTTACTTATAATCAAAAACTAGCCTGTCAACAACTTTGCCAACAGCCAAACATCATGGATGTGAAACAACACAAGACATAGCAGCCAGCTAATATTACTCACTCGTCTAACAGCAAAAAGTTTAGCTCGGTGTTTGTCTTTGAGCCTTTTATTTCATGAATCTCTCACCAACGACTAAACGTCAGGTCCACATTCACTCTTGTCTGGGGTCACTCTCTCCTTTTTGCTTCTTCTGTCAACATCCTCTTAACTTCTGACATTATGGCTATATTGGCTGCTTAGCCCAGTTACATTGCTCGCTTGCCAGCTTTTCGGCCTGAAAACCTCCTCATCTCGGTGGTCCAAAAGGCCTGTGGAACAAACACTAAGACTCAACTGGTGCTCTGAGCTCACAAACCTGGCAGCCCAACTAACAAACTGAGCCGACATTAGCTAACAGCAGCTATAGTTTGCAACATTTTGCGGTCCATCAGGAAACTCTGTAAATCACAGAGAGTTGATGACAGCAGCCAGAGGACATCAGAGGGGAAAGCAGAAAACATTTTATCCATAAAATATGATCCACTTTCACTAAAATCAGTGAAATATTTGATGGTTTGTGACTTAGTGCTAGTAAGCATTGATCATATTCACAGCACAAAGTTAAGCAATAAGCCTTTGTGCCTTATGTTGCCCCAGGGTTTGTCTGCTTTCAAAGAAAAGTGAAATGTTTTGATGTTGTCATTTCTGCCTGTATGTTGGTCATAGGCAATTAGTCCTCCAAACTAAGCAACAAAAAATGTTTGTAACTACCCTTTACAACCACACATATACGCCTTTTCTGGTCTGATGCGTCTCTTTCTTGGCAGTACGACCTTATTTGTCACCGCCTTGTCCTTTCAAAAGACAAATCACTGTTAGAAATAAATATGTTTTATGATGTGGTAATGCTATGATTAACAAGCACAAAAAAACCTGGGTAGGGTTTAGAGAGAGATATTTTTTGTTGGAATGACTTTTGTTGTCATGGTTACAATAATACCCATATGCTTAAGGTTAGAAAATGATCATGGTCATGCAATGGAAATGGAAACAGTGGTCTCTTGTGTTAAAGTCTGTTGACAGAAGTCACAATTTCTATAGACTCTAGAGGGCTTTGCTGCTTTAACACATAAACAACGCTTTAACAACAACAACAGATGCCGTCTTGATTCATTTGCTGAGATGCATGATGCTGCTCGTCATATCAGTCAGTCAACCACCTGTCAGCTGAGAGAACTTGTTTGAGGACAGGCTGATGTCTTAGACGCATATTTGTGCATGCCCACACACTTTTGATCATCCTCCATCTTTGAAACAGACTCAAACACACACACACACACAGACGCCTCCTGATGTCCACTCCTATCACACACGCACACATCGAAGGGGGAGAATATGTTAGATAAAAGGACAAGAGGAGAGAAGGTGGAAGAGCAAGGGTTGATGGAGAGGGAGAGACTGGCCGTAGGAGTTTTTTTAAAAGGGCTGACAGGGTGCTGTCCCTGCATGATAAGACTGTTTGCAGTGGAGGTGATACGACTCATTCACACTTTTATACCTCTGCAAACAGGCCTGCACTGTCTGGCTGTCTGGCCGGCTTCCTGGGTGGATAGATGTCTTATCTGCCTCTCTTTCCCTTTCTGCAGACTCCCTTTGGTGCAATGTCCTCAATATCATGTCTGCCTCATGGGGTTGTTCAAGTCATCAAAGGAATCTAACAAAGCAGAAAATTAAAATGCTAAATCAATTAATCAGACTCTGTTAGCAAGTCGGTCTTCTCCTCAGAGGAAAGTCTGAAAAACTAAAGTGTGTCTAACTTTCCACATTTCTTTTAATCTTTATCCCGTTTCAACTGTCCTTTGCCCCTAACTTGTCGAAGGAGCGATTCAGCGGGGAGAGGCAAAACAGGAAAACAGTTTGAAGGCCACATAGCCAATTAGCAGCTCAGTTGCTGCACATTAAATACAACATCTCTTCCATCTCTATGTTCACTGTCTTTGCATCTTGGGGCAATTGTACAAGTGTGATAACTTTCTAACATCTTTTTAAAAACTGGATGTTAGGGATGGACCGCAACTCCTTAAACAACAAAACATAAATATGAACATTACATAGTTAACACAATTAAGCATTTTCTGAATTTGCCTGTCTAGTTGTAAGTTTTAGTAACTCAAGCGCTTGGTGGAAAATCATATGTGAATAAAACCTTCAGTGGAACATGATGTACACCATTTCACCAATGAGCCCCTTCATATACTGACATTTCACTACACTGTAAAGACATCACTACTTGCTCCACGGACACTCAAAATAAACATTGAGCAGTTTGGACAAGTGACTATTGCTATTGCTTTTCTGAAGAGGACAGTCTCCCCTCCCCCAGTCAGATGTGCAGTCGATAAAATTCCCTCTAGACTAAAATAAACTCTAATAGCAGTTTTGACTGCTTTAACAGAGATCTCTTTAATGAATAATTGGCAAGTTGAGTTTCACTTGTCTTTCCCGGGCTTGTCACGCTCTCCTCCTCCTCCTCTCTTTTTTCCTCTTCTGTCAAAAAGTGTTTTTTGCGTTGTAGTGAAAGGGTTACAGCTGTGTGTGTGTGTGTGTGTGTGTGTGTGTGTGTGTGTGTGTGTGTGTGTGTGTGTCTCAGTTGTTATACCATCTGCTGGTTCAGGCAGCTTTTGTGTGCACACAAAAAATAAAACGTTGCACTTCCCGTTTTGGTTGAGGCACATCACTTCTCAGTTTGTGGGTAATAGAACCTGGAGACAGTGGGATTAGATGAGCTCTGTATGTTTTTTTTCCTTTTTTTTAATGTAAGTAATATATTGATTTAATATTTTAGTTCTTGTAGTTGGCTACCTTGAAAGATAATACATATCTAGTTTTATTTAATAAAAATGATGGTAAACTGTAAATTATTGGGTCTGAAGAACAAAACAGGATGTGGGTGTGACAGGCTAGTAAACACATAAATATTCACATAAAGTGATCCGTTGTGTTTGTTTATTGTAAACAACACAACTTCCTTTATCATCTCATTAAAAATGTATTGAACTCCCATCATCCACCTTGATTCTTTTTTCTTCATCTCTTTCTCTTTGATCCTTCCTTCTTGTTTCTTTGGACAGCCACCTTCATACAGTGGCCCTGAGAGCTTAATGGTCTGGAATTTAACAAAACACAGATAAATAGACAAATTCATCATCTTCATCAGCTTGACAACTCACGCAGCATTGAGAAAAACACACCACAAATACACGAACGTGCTGCAAATTCAGCAAACATCGTCATCCATTTGCCAACAAACACAGCAAACAGAAACGCAATGCAAATAGCTTTGCGTGGTTCGTGACTCATGAAGTTCGAAGAATCAGCGTCTGTTTATGTCGACTATCTTCTTCTGCTACTCTACTGTGCACATATGTGGACAGTGACGCACGAGCTTGCAGAGCCAAAAAAGTGGAATTCTTGCTGAGTTTACCTGCAGCCTGCATGATAACCATATAGATGTCGCCTTCTGTTATGGTGGAGATTATCATGTTGCTGTAGGTCGTCTGTCAACACTGGTGAACCAAATACTGAAGTCTAATATCTGTCATTCACACTAAATCTCAGAGAAATCAAAAATGACAGATAGACTCTGCTTTTTGGCTGTGTGAGGTCCTGCAACATTCATGTTGCAGTCACTTTCTGCACATGTAGCAAAGGCAGTCCACACATAAGCACATGTTACATGGACCACTTCTAACTTCATGAGTCACAAGTCGTCCCAACCAGCGTGTCCAAGCTGTGTTCAGTGTCCTCTGGAAACACTAATGTTGTTGTTGTTTTCTGTATTTGCAGCACATTTCTGTCATTTTCTAAATGGTACACATACGTTGTCATGTTCATGAAGATGTTTTCATTGCAGTGAGCTCTCATGTTCACCGTGCCTTTCTTCCTTTTTTCCTTTTAGCCCACTTTTCTATCTATCTATCTATCTATCTCATTTAAACAGATACATACTGCCTCACACAGAGAGTTCACATAGAGGCTGTGATCATACTGGATTGAGCTCAAAGTGCTGAGGCAGATTTTAATTAAGAAACATGCATTAAAGTGTGATAGTGGTCAATACAATCGACCAGTTGGGGTTATTCAGTGAAGGGAGGCTATGGATGAATGGCACAGGTGTGTGTGTGTGCGTGTGGGTGTGTGTGTGTGTGTGTAGATGACACTGAGGATGGGCAGGGGGTGTGCTTATGTGTGAGGCTGAGATGGCATGATAAGAATGGGATTTATTAAATTGGTACAGACACTGGAGTGTGTATGTGTGTGTGTGTGCTAGGGTGTGTGTTGGTGCACAGCCTCAGAAGTGAGAGGTGAGCGTGTTTTATGACTTTCTCTTGGCCAGGAGCTTGCTGATGGTAATCATGCTGAGATAGACCTTTGTGTATACGTGTGTGTGTATGTGTGTGTATGTGTGTGTGTAGTCCATTCATCAGGGCAGAGCACAGAATGAACTGTCAGCTGCAGTGCTATTAGGTCTTGAATGAAGGAGGAGGTCTTTCACTGTGTCTTTAGATGTTACACTTCAAGGTTCAGACTCATATCTCTCTGCTCCAGAGGAATACATAAATATGGAGCATGATTTAGCAGATTGATCCAACTGGAATATTTACCACGGTTTTCTTCTCCGTTAGCTTAGGAGGCTGCACACAGACGCCTTCAGTCCGGATAGCCATCATTTCCTCCAATTAGAAAACATGAGTATAACAAAATGAACTCAATATGAGAGCCACTGATGCTCTCATTATGCTGTTTCCTTTGTGGTATGGACACCCGAGAAGACAAAGTTACAGGAACTAGAAGCAGATTTGCTTCCTGCTCCAGACAAGTGTCCCACAATGTCTCTTATGTCGCATATGAATATTAATTCTCAGCGAGTAAATGTGTGTTTAATGTAGCAGAACGACACACATGCTCCAAACCTCGGCTAACCAACAGCCTCGCCTGTAATTGAACAGTGTGAACCCACTGTAAAGGCCAACGCACTCAAATGAACAAAATCATATTCTATAAATTAACAGTAAACGAATGATTAAGTGTGATGACACCCTAAATTTTCAAAATCAATTCATCACTTTTCACTTTCATTAAAGCTGATAATTCAGTGTCATTAAACTCTCGAGCATCTAATCTGTCAAAGTGTTCTGATTCTGTCAAAGGAAGCCTCACGTAACCTCCCTTTAAAGTCCATAGTTTGTTTTCATGTTTTTGTCCGTGCCTATCATAAGGCTTAACTACCTTTAAATGGCAGCATAAATCTTTATAAGTGATGTTTATAATACAATAACCACAGTATATATTGCGTTGACTTTACTGCTGGGTACGTAAAGCTTTTATAAAGTAGTGATCACCTTGTTTACAAACAGCATAGCAAAGGATTTAGTTATGATTAATGATGACTCTGTTCTATTTAAGGGTCCCAGTAAGCAATGACGGAGTGATGGCCAGCGTGAACAATACCAGGGCCCTGAAACTGAAGCCATTATTGATTATCAGATTGTTTACCCCGGTGCTTAGGGTGCCTTAATCATATGTCTTATACATGCCCTGTATGTCATTCTTTTTTTCGTTTTCTCTTTTCACCCCTTTTAATTATTTGTATACATTAGCTGTTAGTAGTGTAAGTTATGAAGTTTTCAAGATAATCTTCAGAGCCAAATCTTTTGTTTCTTCTCGGATAAAGTTCAACTCGTCATAAGAGACCCACTTTATTGGGTGTCTGCGGTCGCTCCTTTTCTCAGTCATCCTCACTGTTCTGTTGTTTCTGACTTCCAGTAAGCCTGTTTAATTGGGTTTGTGTAAAATTCACTCAATACTTGAGTAAACACAAAGCTTTTGGGATGTGTGTACACATATGTGTCTGTGTTCTGAGCATCCGTTTCAGACCTTGAAAGAGAGGACATCTTCGGAAAGTGTGGACATAAAGGTCCAGTATGTTGGATTTAATGGCATGTGGGTGTGGTGGTCAAGGTTATGCTTAGGGGCTGGAGAATACATTATGTCATCTGGAGTCCTCGCAAGTATGTAGAAGGAATAAAACTGTGTGTGTGTGTGTGTTGGAGTGTTTCCATAATTAGCTGTAGGATCTCAGTGCTTCATCATGGGAATACTTCCTGGAATGTCCTCTTTCTGTGTGGAATATTGATCAGTACATTAGTCTGCTACCATGACTGAGAGCGGGGCAGACAAACTGTTCACTCACTGGAGTCACTCTGCATAAGAGCCTCCACTCAATGACTAAAAGTCAAGATAAATGTGAAACATACAGCGAACACGTGTGCCCCCTGCAGACCCACTAATGTCATATTTCATATACGCATTTATTTCTCATTTACTATATTCCTCATCATTATAAATCTAATATTTATAGTGATGTTTAATCATGCTTATGCAATAACTCTTCATGCACATGTCTCATACTGTCAATTAATGTTCTGTAGGTTCTGCTTGCACTGATACGGCAGCTGCTATTTCTTTATTATTTATTTCTGCTTGATCCTGATTTATGTACTAAAACCCATGTCATAGTTTCCTCAAAGGCATCATAAAGATTTGTCTAATATAAATTCCCACAATGGAAAGGAAAACATCTTCAAAGCATGTACAATAACTGTGTATGTACATCAAAGGTGATACCCAAGGAAGAGCTAGCTACAGTAGCAAGTTCCAGTCCTCTGAAACGCCACCCACATCTCTGATTAGTGATCTCTTGATTAATGTAGATGTTGTTGTCCAAATTAATGACTGTTTAGAGACACAGTTGACCATTCAGAGCTCTGTAGGTGGGATTAAGTATAGAGAAATTCCAGTAGCTTGCTACCAGGCTACATCATTTGCTACGATACTGACACAGCAGTACAAGTTGTTGTACGTTGACTTAACAGATATCAGCATATTTCTATAAAGCTCACAAAAATGATTAAAGTAGCTTTTCCGGGGTACAGATACATCTCTCACTATTGATTAGTTTAAAAAATGAAGTGAACCTCCATCTCCTAAAAAGAAATTGAACACAATGTCAGACTTAATGAATGGAGTGAAACAAAATGGCAATTCAAGCTGAGTGAGAGCAGTACGTATGTGAAAACTTTCCTTTTTTCAGTAATAAAGTCATTTGTACCTAACACATTTCAACCAGGAAGTAAAGATGCTAAAAGTAAAGAAACAGAAACAGAAGTTAAGAAACACAGTCAACAACAGTCTATTTACACCCACTGGGTCCTGAGGACAGCTGTAATAATTGGATCCACATAACAGCTTCTCTCATTTTTTAAAGTAGCTGTTCTCACACATGTATAAAAGTGATCCACAAATAAACCAAACTTAACTTTAAAATCTTCCGTTCTTCTCTTCTCTTGCTATCTCTACTCTACATTCACCTTATCCTCATCTTTGACCTGCAAACACTCTAACTGGTGTGTATGTTTGCCCTCTATCCTTGCCTCCTTGCTCACCATGTTGATAGACAGGTCTATTAAAAGCTGTGTACATGTCTGTGTGGAGGTGCATATGGATTCTGCAGGAGTGCGTGATGCTGTGTAATGCACTTTATGTAGGTATTTGTGTGTGTGTATGAATGTATGAATACAGTATAGTGTTAATGTGTGTGTAGCCTGTTTCCACGACAGAGAAAGTGAGCAGCTCAGCATAGACCACAACACCTAACCACAAATAGCTTCTAATGTCTGTGGTGGGCTTCATTTCCTTTACAATATATGTGACATTTCCAGCCACTCTGAACCAATTATAGCTCATGGCAAGTTAATTCAAGCTCACTTTGACGCTATACAGGCAACCGTAACCATGTCGTACTTGCATTTCTATAATAGACCACCCACTGCAATGACAAATCTGAGCTACCGGTACTGTCATTTTAAGAGGCAGTTGTTATACTTTACTTTTACTCCTACTGTGCTGTTTCACTCCCCCACTGTTAGTAAAAATGGTGTGGATAGAGGCAGTTTTGTTGGTACTGTTACAAAGACATTAGCTTGGACTTAAGAGCCATACTAAATAAGTGATAGAGAAGAAAATAGTTCAGTATAGTTTGTCACTTCTTGTTCTTAAGAAGAGGCCATGTTGGGGAAAAAAAAGTCAATATTGGCAGGTAAGTAATAATAGTATCATTATAGAATATGGAGAAACTCGATATCAATATCACATCTTGTGATATATCTTGTCATACCACCCAGTTTAATTAATTGTTTTACATAAAATTTTCCTTTTTCAAAAAAAAAAATCTCCCTGTTGTTCAAAGAAACTTAACTCCTTCGACTCATTTTTTCACTTCACTGAACTCCTGCACATATCAGACCTATTATTCCTAATTAAACCACAGTGAGGAGAAATACTGGTTTCTGATTAGTCGGCAGCTGCCCCTTCAAATACAGCAGACCATCTCAAAAATACAGTTTAACGCTGATATTTGACGATTCTGCAAAACCCTACATTATGTTTAATTCCTTCATTTAATCATTATTCACGTATTGTATATTATATTATGGTTAATATTACGGTTAGCACTGTTGCCTTACAGCAAGAAGTTTCCTGGTTTGAAGCATGTTCTCCCCGTGTCTGCGTGGGTTCTCACCTGGTACTCCGGCTTCCTCCCACAGTCCGAAGACAAGCACTTAATAGATTATTAGGTGACTCTGTGACCCTGATGAGAATAAGCGGTTACAGATAATGGATTGATGGATAGTTACTTATGAACATTAATTGTAGGCCAGTGATGGGATGTGACTCTGGTCATACTAGCCACACACTATCTCTACATAAAGGGTGCAGTTATAATTAAACAGTATTTAAATAAAACGGACATTATCATGTTTAAATAAAGCAGCGTTAATGTTTTTGGTCTTCACTTTGACAAACCCTGTACAATGCAGTCTCAATTTATCAGCTGGGACACAAGTGTTTGTTTTCAGCCCCACCTCACAACACAGTATACACTACAGTGAATAAAATATACACCCTGAAGTATACTGCAGCTTTGAATATGCAGTACTGTTGTAGTGAGACTCAAACCTGTTTTCAACATAAAGGTGATCAAATTAAGGGAGAAGCCACTCTAAGATGGTTCAGGGTGATGAGGCGTCTACATGTCTAGGGGTCCATTAAATCTGTTGAGGTGCCCTTGAATCAGGCATTTATCATTCAAATGGTCGGGTGGAGCAGCCAGCAGTACAGCACTGTGGCTAGTTGCACTGGACAGTTTCCAGGTTATGTATGACTGAGCAGCAGCATGGCTTTTTCAATATTAAATAAAAAAGGAGTGTTATTGGGGTGTAGTTTGAATTTGTTTTTTTGTGTTCAATGAAAAGTGAAATGTCTGTGGAAATGGCTGCAGTTGATGTCATGAATCACACCTCTGGTTTTCTCTGTTAAACAGCTGTAACACCTGTTCAGCACTCATACTGTTTGGAGATCTGTGACGTGAATATTTTATGTTGACAGCTGGTTGCCGTGTATGTGTGCATGCGTGTAGGAGTGTGTGCTGTATGTGTGTGTGTGTGTTTTTTTCAGTCAGTCCCCGTTTGTATCCATGTCACACTTTTGCGTGCTACAGCCACAGGCAATAGCTTGTCCTGTCATAGGCGCCTAAAGTGTCAGACTTACTTTTTTTTCTCACTCCTGATGACAGAACGGTGGCTTCTTTTCAAAGGTTAGTGCATGTGTGTGTGTGTGTGTGTGTGTGTGAGTGTTTTGTTATGGGGCGACGGGTGTTTATTAATATTGTTTGGTTCTCTAATTACTCAATTGTGTGTGATACAGTCCATTGAACACAGAATAGCCACATGGATGTGCTGTTTCAATCCTCCTATTAGCCACTTTGTTAATTGGTAGAGAGTAGCAGGAAGACCGACAGAGATAGGGAGATGGATAAAATACTCATAGATTTTTTCCTCTATGGTGTTTTAGCTCTTTGATTTGATCTTGGTACTCTCCAGGCTAATTAATTACAAATTAGATTAGAGACACAATGAACTCTGCTCCGTGAAACCTCCACTTGCCTTTTCAACTCAAAAGTAGAGCTACATGATACAGGCTGTATCATAACCTAGAGTCATAACTCTCCGTTATTTTGACAGACTTTGCAGATGACGTACAGTACAGCTTGATTCATTTAATTGTTTAACTGTCCACTCTGCTAATCTGTTAAAACCAGTTGATGTAACACTAAATCTTTTAAATTAGATTTCTTTGTCTGCTTGCTCCTCCTCTGCTGCCTCTAGGACAGATTCTGTTTTGTGCTGCCAGTTTCAATGTGCATAGAAAAATCAACTTACTGCTTAACGTGAGCGCTTAAATGCTCCTATACAGTATAAACTCACTAATACAATGAGCGGTGATCTCCAAGAAGTATAGTACAGAAACTCAACCGAACTCAACAGTGGTGCAGCAACAATTTCAAAACAGGAAGTTGTAGATTATAATCTGTTGTTTTAATTCTGTGTCCTAGTAATGTAACTTTACATTTTTTAGTTTATAAGTGCAACAAATTGCTGTATTACCTACAATAGGTAATACACTCCAACTTTCTGCTTAGGCCTGTTCTTATATAAAACACTTCAAACATTTTTGGCAATATGTCTAATTTGATCAGTTTGATTATTCTGAAATGCAAGACCTGCCCAAGTGTTTAACACCTGCAGAGCTGGTAAAACAAATCTTCTTACTGTGTGTGATAGAGACACAATACTGACAGAGTCCAGCCCCTTGAAAAGAGGCCGGACCTCCAAGTTAATGATTATTACAAGAGGAGCTCAGACCTGTGTGTGTGTGTGTGTGTTAGATTAGGTGATTGAATCTGTTTGGAGAGTGTGTGTAGAGAGTGACAGTGACAAAGAAAGGAAAACAGAAATGTGATCGAGGAGTCCTGCAGCTTTGAGGAGAGCTGAGCTATGTTGCGTGTACATAGTCATAGTCTTCAATAGTGTAAGTGTATCTCTGTGTGTGCATGCATTCATATCATGTTCAGTACTTATAACTAGGTAATCTGACACTCCCATTGGTGCTATTCTGCCTCCTTCTATGTTACATCAAGGAGCAAAATATCTAATCACACAGTATTCAGTTGTGGCTTTTAAAATGTCTTAAAGTAAGTTGTAGCCTGCTGATTTAACTCTACTGTGTGGTTCTAAATATAGCTAATAAACAACATCATACAAACATGGAGTAATAATATTTCTCCCATAATAAAAGTCAGAAATAGTATGTTATATTGTCTGACACCAGAGATCAATGCTAAATCTCAAACCAACACATTTAGCCATCCATTTTTAATAAATATAAATAATATAAATGTGATGGGGTTTTTAAATTTACTGTCTATAGTTTATTATATATAGTCTAATTATACATAGAAAAAGGAAGAAAACAAAGGGAGAAAAAACAGACCCGTAGGGTAAATATCAGAATATAAGTATTGTAAGTTAGACAATAAGGAAACTTTAGCAGAAAAGCCAATGTGAAGTTAGACAATAAGGAAACTTTAGCAGAAAAGCCAATGTGAGCTGAGATCAGAAAATGCTCAAATTCATCATATTTCTAACGGAAATGTGGGTAGTTTTGGAAGGCAGTGACAAAAAGGAAAAATATATTTATATATATGAAAAGCCCATTTTAGCGGAGAAGTCTGACACATACAGCGATGCCAAAATACACATCCAAATATAAACCTCAAATATGGTTAATGTGGATATGAAGTCTGGGAACAAGAGACAGTACATTACAATTCAGACTTGTCATTTCAGAGAATTGTTTTATACTGTACACTGCCCTTTGTTTTGATGGATGTTATTAAATTCAGCAGTTTCAGTTCTGTAATAGTACATGTTGTATGCATAAAACTTCATAAAGCTTTAAATACAAGTATACAAAAACAGGGAGAAATAGGGTCAATTTTGCTTCTTCACAAATTTGTTTTTCAGGAAAATTACCAACCCTTTTTTAACAAATGAAAATGGGGCATTTCTTTCCTGCTGCTGGAGAGTGCAGCGTCAGCACCACTGAAGATTGTCAGGGCTCATTTTCCTCCTTTCAGAAACGATATTTGCAGCCATTTGTTCTTGTAATAACTTCCACAGGCCTGAAAATTGCCTGATCCTGACCTACACACCAACTGACTGGTTTGTGAACCATACACACATAGTCGTAAATGGGCTATAACTTGAGGTGACACCTGTGCGCTAATGCTTTAAGGTACATAAGACACCTGTCAAAACTGCCCTGTGACAGGTTTATCAGTCTCTGTCAGAGCTCTGTTGTGGGCCTGAGGCAGTTTTTGGAGGGTCAAAAACCTTCAGATGAAGGTCGGATGTTGTCTGTCTGCATTTTGTCTCAGGCTACAAGCTTGTCTATAAATGTGCAGTCTTGTATATATTGCAATTTTCTATTACATAATGGCTCAAGTATATATTAACAATGTAGAGGTGTCACACTGTCATGACTTACTGGGGCACTTGAACAGAACAGAGCCATTGTTAATGTTATTAGAAACACCTTGCTTTTCCTACCGTGACTAGTATCAATTCAAAATGTCTGCTGTGAAAGAGACATTCTTGTTGACATCGAGACTAAAGGCACATTTTAATGTTAAAGACATGTACAGAGGCTGAATATCGACTGCTTTGATTTGGGGGTTTTAGAGCAAGTGTTCTTAACCTTTACAGCTGAGATGTCTTTCATCCCCCACCCACTCACTTGTAGCGCTGTCCTCCTGGGTTAGTTATTACATTAACCTGCAGTTGTTACGTTTTCAGTAGCTACATGCTGCTTCCTGGCCAACCTTCTCTTGAAAAAGGCACTTTTAATCTCAGTGGGACTTCTTGGTAAAAGGTTGAGTGAGAAGGGACCCTTGATCTAACTTTGGTTTTGTGCTGTAGCGCTGTGTGAGTCCCCATAATATTTCAAGTGATTGTATTATGTCATTGCACTAACAACACTTCCTGTTGCACTCCATTAAGAGGTTATACTGCTGAAAATGTTAGCTGGTTTAAAGCCTACTGTTACACATGCATATGAAATAACACATACGTTATTATGTGGTAAAAAAAAAAAAAGTGTAAACAAAGTAAAATATGTTTCATATTTTAGATTCTTCAAAAACTAGATACTCAGAATACAATTAGCAGACACATCTCAACAGCAATCGTTTAGAGGGGACTGTGTGAACCAGGCCTTCACAGTTAGATTACTGCTGATAAACCACTACTGAGGGAGACCAATAAGAAGAAGATACTTGCTTAGGCCAACAGTAGACTAGTGGAAATCTGTACTTTGGTCAGATGAATCCAAATTTGAGATTTCTGGTTCCAGCCACCATGTCTTTGTGAGACACAGGTGAACAGATGGTATCTGCATGTGTGGTTCCCAACCTCGAAACATGGAAGAGGAGGTGTGATGATGTAGGGGTGCTTTTTTGGTAAAGTTGTTGATGATTTATTAAAAATTCAAGGTCACCATAGCAATATTCAAGGGCAGCATGGCTACCATAATATTTTGCAACAATATGCCTCCCCATCAGTTTTTTTTGTTTTTAAACAATGACCCAAAACACACCCCCGGCCCAACTAAGGCATATTTTACCCAGAAGGAAACTGATGGAGTGCTGCGTCAGATGACCTCCACAATTACGTAAACTAAACCCAGTATCCATTTGTTCTGCCCTTACTTTATGTTCTTAATACTATTTGTTTCCTCTGATCATGTATATAATCCAATGTTCTTCCAAGTCCCCACAGAGAGTAAACGTACCTTGGCTTATGCTGCAAGCTGCACATTTAGTAGAGAACAAATGGTGTGAGGCAAATTGGATGCAAACATCAAGTGCAGTTTTACAGGCACATAAGACACACAGGTCTATAGTTTTATGGTTTATAGTTTAGGGTCAGTTTAGCCAAATTACCAAAAAATAATACATGCACTAGCTGTATCCAGCCATGCAGATAATTGGTTTAATTTGTCTAGGTTTTAAATTATGTGTTCTGCTAGCACTCCAATGTAAAACTTTTTATTGGAACTATGAAATCTGCTTATGACGTAATAACTAATATTGGAAAGGCAAGTTGCAATGCTGTGAGTGACACAAATAATTTGCTTCCAATAAACTGGGGCTCAAACATTAATGACAGGTACCACAAAACTTTGTTGCTTAAAACGCTTTGTTTTATAACTTGATGAACTAAAACAAACCCTTAGCAACGTGATTTTTCCTCACCTGTTGGCAGCAGGATTCAGGTGTGTAAAGGATGCACTGGGTTTAACCACCGAAAAGCAGAAGTGGATATTCTGCGCTGCTGTGCTGTTGATTAAGCTTGACATGATGAGAGCTGAGGAGCTGCCTGGATTAAAAAACTGCTGACTCCTCTCCCTCCACCGTTCGCTCCCTCTCCCTCTCCTCCGTGCTCTTTTCCATCCCTCCATCCCTCGCTCTATCCCTCATTCCTTTGAGTGTCTCTTGTGATGTTGCTTATAAAGCAGCGAGATAGACAGGGACTCATTAAAATCAGCCCCCTCCCTCCTCTTTCTCCCTATCTGCTTCTCTTCATCTCCCTCTCGCCATCTTCATCAGATGTAATTATGGCAGCACAACGTGGGAGGAGCCTGCACAGCCAAATTATACTTTCAAATCTCCTTCCGCTTTAGCTATTCAAGGAGCAAGACCTACATTTTCAGCCTGATCAGAGAGAGAACAGAAAAATGGGGAACCAAGGCAGAAAACAGGAAAACTGGGAAAATGTAGGGGAGAAAAAAAAGAGAGAGAGGGGATAAGGAGAAAAAGAAAGGAGAGGAAAGACAGCTACAAAGAGAATATGTTAAGGAGGAAAGGAGGATGTCAGGCTGTAGCAGTGGCTGTAGCCGCTGAGTTAACAGAACATGGGATCAGTGATGCTGTCAAGCTAGAAAATACCAGACAGCAAAGCAGGCTGGGACAGCACAGTGGGAGGAACTGCTTAGTTAGGGTACGTGACTGATGCAGGCAGTTTTTCTCCTTTCCTCTCCCTGCTTCCACATCTTCAAATTCAAGGAGCCACCTTGTCCTGTAGCATCTCGCAAAAAAAAAAAAAAATCAGGGGGGGGGTGGGGGGTGTTCAGAGGAGAGCGGGTGGGGTGATACAGTACGTTTGCGCATTGCATTATGGGAAGGAAAGGGGATGGGAGAAACGCTTGGAACGTGCAGAGATTTACTAGCTTTGCTCTGGTTGCAGAGGAGCTAAAATAGCACTATTTATGGCAGCTGTAGTCGCTGTGGTGGATGCAAAGCTACAGTAGGACATACAGGACGAGAGCAGGTTGACACAGTTCAGAGAGGAGCTGTGTGTTTTTCGCAGTCGGGAGAAATTATAGAACCAAGCAAGGTCCGGACACAAGGGAGTATCAGTTCTCATCTGAAGGAAGAAGAGGAGGAAGGAGGAAGACAGGACAAGAGGAGGAGGAGGAGGAGGGGTGATGTGTTGTTTTTTAATCTTGGATGCTGAGGGGTGTTTCATATTCATTTCATCTGACTGTGTGTGTGTGTCTCTTATTTAATCTGTTTGTGTTTTCGATTGTGCCTACGCTTGATTTCTATGTGTGTGCATACCTGTGTACCCCGTGTGGATTTATGTGTGTGAGTGTCTGTGAGAGATGTAATGCTTTTCACTCAGGTTGCGGTTTCGGCTCAGCAATCACTCAGCGCTGCAGTCAATTTGTGGTTGATTTACCTCGCTCTCCTTCTATTTCTGGTTGATTACAACTATTCTCTCTGCACTTCTGTTTTCAACGGGAAGAAAGATGGGACTATATTCTCTGTGTAGCCATCCAAATGCACTCTCTCTGTCATATGCAGCTTTGAAGTTGGCTGAATGAATTCAGTGTCCATGTGGTCTAGATGAATAGAGACACTGGTGCGTCCTGTCTGAGTCAGCAATGATATTTAAAGTAATCAATAGCAACCTGCTTTGAAAGGAAAAATTAATGATTCATAGTGATGTTTTATATCTACACTGTCCTTTATATTTATAGAAATACATTTATTATTTATCTTTTTCTTTTCATTTGCTTTTATTGACCTGGTTTCAGTGTTAAGACTTTTTTTTTCAGCTAAAGCAAACTTACAACAGCCTTAACCTCTTCAGAGTCACTAACCCAGTCAGTATGACACATGTTGTGCTTCCAGGCATTGTTTGAACCCACATAACCTGATATCAAATTCTAGCAGAGATCCCACAGATATCAAGTATGGCAGGCTGTTGCATTTGATGGATTAGTACAGTCATGAAAGCCGTTTCTTGCTCAGTAGAAATATCTAACTTCAATGAAGAGTCAAAAGAAACTGACAAAGAATCTGTGTGTGATATTGCGAAACAGACAAAATCATTGGTCCAAAAAGGAAACTGGATTTGAGGAGGTTAAAATAACACCAAACCTGTCTGTTTTCTGTCTGCAGGTCCAGGAGTGGCTGTGTCTGAATTGTCAGATGCAGAGAGCTCTTGGCATTGATATGACCACGCCTCGCTCTAAGAGCCAACAGCAGATTCACTCTCCGTCTCACCAAGCCAAACCCATCGTCCAGCCTCAGCAGCCCGCACCTCAGCCAACACAGCCGGCAGCAGCACAGCCCAAATCTTTGGCACAGAGTCAGCCCACCCAGCGGCAGCAGCAGCAGCAGGCACAACGGCAGCAGCAGCAGCAGCAGCAGCAGCAACAGCCCCAGTCTCAACCCTACAGCCAGTCTCAACCCTACAGCCAGTCTCAACCCTACAACCAGTCTCAACCCTACAGTCAGTCTCAACCCTACAGCCAGTCTCAACCCTACAGTCAGTCTCAACCCTACAGCCAGTCTCAACCCTACAGCCAGACTCAACCCTACTCCCAGTCTCAGCAGTATCCCCAGTCTCAGCCCCAGTCCTACCCTGCATCCCTGCCAGGGACCCAGACTCAGCCTCATACCTCCCCAGGCTTGCAGAGACACCCAGGCCCTGGCGGACCCCAGACTCAAACAGGGCCCTTTCAGCAGGGCATGAGGTCTGACCAGTATTCCCAGAGAGGTCCCGGAGCTCCAGGAACTGTCGGAGGTCCTACAGGAGGACCTAATCCGGTTGGGGTTCCACGGATTCCCCATCCTGGTGCTGTGCCCCTTCCTGGCTTGACCAAGGCTCCCTCCCAGCCCGATTTGGGTCGTGGTTCTCCAATGCACCAGTCTATGGCACGGCACAATGACCAGACCAGGAGTGCCGGTTCCTCCCCAGCTCACAGACCTCAGAGTCAGGCCCCTCCTCCTGCCCAGGACGGCCTGACCAAACTGTTTGGCTTCGGGGCATCGCTACTGAATCAGGCTAGTACCCTAATAAATGTTGACCCTCTACCCACTGCCTCCACCCAGCCAAGCCCTGCACGAGGTAAAGTGGTGTTCAGTAATGCAACTCCTGACAACAGGCAGCAACAACAAGGGGCCCCGGGCACCAAATCATTTGGTATGGGTGGCCCTCACGCTCCAACTCAAATGGGTGGCCCTCATGCTCCAACTCAAATGGGTGGCCCTCATGCACCGAGCCAGATGGGTGGCCCTCATGCACCGAGCCAGATGGGTGGCCCTCATGCAACGAGCCAAATGGGGGGTCCCCATGCGCCGAGCAAAATGGGGGGTCCTCATGCGCCGACCCAAATGGGGGGTCCTCATGCGCCGAGCCAAATGGGAGGTCCTCATGCGCCAAGCCAAATGGGTGGACCTTATCCACCGAGCCAAATGGGTGGTCCCCAAATGGGTGGGCCGCATGCGCCATCTCAAAAGCAGCAGACTATGCCCCATCAACAAGGAATGCCACAGCAGCAGTCGCCTGCACATCATCAAAAAGGACTGCAAGGACAACATCAGCAAACTCCTGCTCATCTGCAGAAAGCGCCGCAAAAGCAGGAGCCCATGGCTGCTCCTGTGCCTGCTCCGGAGCCTGTTAAACCTAAAGTGAACTGTCCTCTTTGTAAAACGGAGCTGAACATCGGAAGCTCAGACCCGCCCAACTACAACACCTGTACGCAGTGTCACAGTCAAGTGTGTAACCTCTGTGGCTTCAACCCCACACCACATCTGGTGGAGGTAAGAGCAGTGTTACACAGATATGCATTACAGTCCACACACAGATACATGCATGTATGATATAAGCAAAACGTGTTTCATAACATATATTTAAGAACCAACTATACTCACACACACACACACACACACACACACACACACACACACACATTCAGGATCATCTCTTCCCAGACAATCAATACCATTCAGCACAAATAGAAAATGCTATTCATTCCACTGTTGGACTACTTCCTCCTCACTGTGTGGATGCAGTTAGACCTGAACCTCTCATCTGTCTCTTTCCTCTGAGGAATTCACTATCTTTACTTCATTTATATTCTTTTATCATCATCATCATTGTTTAAAGGCTTATACCTCTTTTCAGAGTTTCACTTTTTTGCTCAGACTCTTTGTTTCTGTCTGTCTGTCTTTGCTAACTTTACGTTTTCTGTACATGTACCTTACAACTCTGTACTTTCCATTCATTTGGTAATTTGATTAAAACTGAATTAATTTAACAAGAAAGCTAACACAACTTAATTTCATAGAAATAGAAAAAAAAATGGTATTTTTGCAATTTAGTGCCCTAGTATGTGATACCACCGTCATAAATATGGACAGTACACCTGCATTTGTTATGATTATATTACTTATGATCAAAACCGACACCTGTCGACACCTTTGCTAACATCAAAACGTCAAGCAAGTGCAACAACATAAGACATACTGTAGCAGCCAGATAATTTTACTTATTAGTACGACAGCAAGTAGCCAAGCTCAGCATCTGTCTTATAGCCATTTATTTGATGAAGTTCTCGCCAACGACTAAAAGTCACTGGCAGCCTCTTGGTTGGTCACTCTCCTTTTCTCTTAGCTTCTTCTGCCATCATCCTCCTGGGTTGCTTATTCTCTGCCATATCTGCATAGGCTGCTCAGCCCAATTACATTGACCGCTTGCCCAGTTGCAGTTCTGGCACGACAGCAGCTCCGCTCACAATGAAAAGCCTAAAAAAACCTCCTCCTCCTGGTTGTCCAAAATGCCTGTTGTACAAACACTAACACTCCCCTGGTGCTCTGAGCTCACAGTCTCAGAAACTGAGCTAACAGCAGCTATAGTTCACAGCAATTTGCTGTCCATCAGAAAACTCTATAAATCACAGAAAGTTCAGAACGAGAGGGTGGAGGATGTCAGAGGGAAAACAAAACAAAACATAAACCATCATTTCATCTCCATGAAATATGATCCAGTTTCAGGTACTTCTCACAAGTATAAACATGCACAACACAGCTGATAGCTGTAAATCATTTATACAGCATGTCTGGAGTGACCAGAAGGAAATACAAAACCACTGACTCCTCTCTCGTCTGCCATCACCTTGAGCAGTGGGATGTATTTGACACACTTTTCCATAAAATAGATTAGTAATCCGACTAATTGGAGCATAAATTCAAAAGAAATACTTGGTTTATATTGTAACAACACAGCAGTTTGTGTTGCATTCATCCATGGTTTAATCTAAGGTGACCATACAGAAGCTCAGTTCAGCTGCTGAGAAAACAATATGCTAACTCATGGCTGATAACTATGAAGGGCATTTAGCTATTGGTTCATAAACCTGCAGAACATTCAGACAGGCAGCGGCCAAAACAGCCAAAGCAACAACAATGTTTTGTCGAGGTGAGATGGCTGCAATCACCAGACTTGATGCAATTAAATCTTGCACTCTGATCCTTTAAGATAGACAAACTGTCTGTTTTATCAGTGTTATCATGTCCACAAGGTCCCTACTTCTTATTGTTCCAAAAGACATTCACAGAGTCACTGTGTCACAATGTAACATGGCCTCCAACAGTCCATTTGCTGTTAAATGAGTGAAGCTGTGTTTTAACAAAGAGTCCGCACAAGCTTTACTTTTTCAAGGATACTCAGTTCACAAGATGAGGTTGATGAAAGAGCAAGAATGAAGGATGAAGGTGAAACTTAGATGGAGATAGAAGAGGGGAGGAAAGCATGAGAGAGAGTGGAAGGCTGAGAAAATGCAACAGACAGAAAGAAGAGAGATAGACAAATAAAGAACGTCGACCAGACAGGGGCAAAAAAGCAAAGAATGAGAGTGAATGAAAAGAGTAGAGGAATCACAAAAAACAGACATCGTTTTCGGTTATGCTGTCTTTCTTTCCTCCAAAATGATTCTGCTCATGACACAATGAAAAGGCCGACTGCTCTCTCACCTCCCCCTCATCGATCCAGACACAGGCTTAGAGGTGAAAAGGAGGAAGAGCAAGCAATAGAAAAGGAAAGAAAGGAAATCAAATAGGAGGCAGGAAGTAAGGAAGTTAGAGAGGGAATTCGGGACAATCAAGGAACTGTGGAGATAAGTATGTAAAGAAGAAAGAGGGGATGTCTTAAAGAAGGAAGTAGTACAGGTACAGGAGAAAGTCTAGGATATATAAAGAGAAATACAAAAAAGGAAGGACCTACTTTACATAAGGAAAATATACATTAGTAAGGAAAAAAGAAGGAGGGTGAGTGAGGAAAAGAAAGATGAAAGAAAATACTGTTGTGTGAAAAAGCAGCAAAGAAGGAAGAAGAATCCAGGAAAGAGCCAGATGAAAGAAAAGACATAAAGAAGCAAGGATGTGTGTAAGTCAGTCAGTCAGATTGAGAATGACTGACTTTTTTATTTACTTTGAGGCAGCAGGATGCCTTCTGGGTCTTTGGGGAATACAGTTGTTCACTGTACTGTACTATACTGTACTTTCAATGCCTTTAGATAGATCAAGAGAGAGAGAGGGAGAATAGAGGGTTATATATAACTGCTACTAATGTGCAGGATAGTAGAAAATATACACACACAGCTTGGAGTCAATATGTTATTTGGACCGCGAGAAATGAACACCATTAAAACTGTCACACACATGCAGATCAAAGAAGACATGTTGTGTAAAGAGTGTGTATGCATGTGTGTGTGTGTGTGTGTGTGTGTGTGTGTGTGTGCGTGTGTGTAATGTGGGTTAAGGCTTGAGGCTCTCCAGAAGAAGTGAATGAAAGCGGAAGAGAAAATGGACAGAAAGAAGAGGGAGAAAGACATTTATTTAGGATTATAATGACGACCAGATAAATTTATTTCAGTAAATTAGAGAAAAGATGATGATGACACAGTGTAGTTGTTAATTACTACTAATGTTTGAGTTTTAGTCAAGCCTGAAAAAAGGTGGTTAGGCCTAGATTGAGACTAGATAATAAGATTATGTAGGAGTAAAAGGATTGGGAATAGAGTGCCAAAGAGAGGAGAAGACAAAAAAAACGTAGACAATTAAGAGAGAAAAAGTCTTCGAAAGTATTGAATAGGACCTCTCAATGAAATAAAGATGAATTATGAGACATTCAGACAAGCACAGATTAATCAAAATACAGATTTAAAGTGAGATGAAGAGCAAAGAAGAGAGGGAAACAGATGGAAAGAGACCTGGATAGAGGCTGAAACCAGACATGTAGAGCTGAATCACATGCAGCCTTCTGTCCAGAGGGAAATCGGGCACTGACACACACACACACACACACACACACACACACACACACACAGTAAGTAGAACAGTAGATGGAAAAGATGGGGGGGAAAGGTGAGTCAAGTAAATGGATGAAGCAAAGATGATGACAAAGAATTGACGATGATTGGATGCATTGCTGTGAAATTACAAATATTCATGTTCCCCTCAGGATGAATTGGAATAACTTTGATGGCCCTCTGATTTACCACTTGTCATTTAGTGCCATCATCAGTTGAAAAGTTAAAAGTATCCATCACTTTAATTACCTGCAAAACTAATGGCATTCCCATTAACTCTGATGTAATTAAGCACTCTGTAAAATGTTAGCATGTTAATTAAAACAGAGAATGCAAAGATGATGACAAAGGAGACAATCACAGAAATTATTGCTAAGGAGGTTTGACTGATGACTGGATTTAAGTTAAATTTGTTCATCTGAGTCCTAAAAGCTTTGATTGGATGGATGGATGCATTTTTATCGATATCAAACCTTCATTAAGTCCCACATCAACTCAATAAATGGCATTTTGACCCAATAAGTTCAATATGCACTAAATCCATAATCCTGTTGTCACTGGGAAGAGTTGTCTACTTTCACTAATGGTTTTGAACATGTCGCTGCTCTCTCCCCCACTGTGACAGAATACAACCTGAAAAATGAATGTGTCTGACAAGGCGGTGCAGATGAGAGTTAGTGTTTGAGGGAGACAGGAACACTCTGTGATAGAGAAACATGGAGGGTAGCGCTCACTTCATTTATCAATTATTTATCATTTAAGTTTTTTTTTAAATAAAAAATGAAGATAAGAGATGAAATATGTAAATGGGAGGCAGTGTCTCTTGGAATAAAAACGATGTAACTAGGTTTGTTCCGTATGTCCTCTCCAGTTTCTAACTTGTTTCCTTCATCCCTTCTTTCCTTTTCTTATCCTCCTTTAGTTTGCTCATTCTTCCCTTTCCCTCATTCTTTCTACCTGTGCGGTTTTTGCTGTTCACTCTTTGTGTTTCCATCTTTACAGAAAGAGAAAAAAAAGACATTTGTTTGAATAAATCAAATGGAGCTTGTGTGAGAAGCTGCGGTGTAAATTGTGCATATTTTATTAACAGTCTGAACTCAGAATTCAACATGAAATCATAAACAGAATAACACAGCCTCCTCACGGAGGTCTGAATGATGACACACCATGACACACACACACACACGCACACACTACAACCACACTGTAGGTGTTAGTAATTGAGTGAATGAGTTCATTTCTCTGCCCAGTCTGTCATTCGGGTGTTCATAGCTGTCATCACTGCTGTCAGAACAATTATTAGAATTACTGCACCCAGTCCACCTGCAGATGTGTCTAAATGTGTGTGTGTGTGTGTGTGTGTGTCTGCACATGAGGTGCGTTTACATGTTTTGTTGTTGTTGATTTTCTGTGAGTGTTTGCATTATATGAGTAATACAGATGAGCTCTGTTATAATTAAGAGACTGGATCCTGGAAAGGACAGAGCTCATGAATATGTGTCCTTCAAAGGACCAGAATACCAGACAGAAACACCTCCTCCTTCTCCTCCTCCTCCTCCTCACATGAGACTGTCTAACCTTTGTAGAGAACAAAGTCAAAATCAGGCATCATGAAGTGCAATGATGTTTTACTTTACAAAAAGGCCGTTAGTGACAGAGGTTTTGGTTGGATTTATAAAGGTTGAAAACTGTTGGAATTTCCCTTTAACTTATGGTACTTTTACATGTGTATCTCGACTACCAAACATTTTCTTTTGCTGCTCCTTCACATTAAAAGTACTCATCTAGCTAACAACTAGGAGGCTTTTATTGGGAAGCAGTCACAATAATGTATTTGTTACCAACTCCGTTTACGCCCGGCTGCTGCGTGGAAAACTACTCACACCGTGTGTGCACCACAAAATCACACTGACTGACTTCTTTGATAAAACAACATGAGGCTGCAGTGTAAACAAATACTACTACCCTGTAGCAAGTGCTGCCCTCAGAACTCTCGGACTTCTATTATTGTAACTGCAGGTGTTAAATCTAAAGCAGCTTCCAGGGTTTGCTCACGTAGTTATGATCTGAATTAAGTCTCATTGTTTGCTGCTATAGGAACCATTATTGTGATGTCAATCCTCACTCAGACTCACACAGTGAGACACATTGCTCTGCTTCATGAAAATGCCACAGTGGCCAAAAGGTTAATATGGGTAATTTAATGAGTTTCTTTGTGTGTATGTTTTTAATTAGGTGCGTGCATATGTGTGATATATTCCCACCATGCTGATTGGTCATTACAAAGGTTGCTGTCAGCATGGTGTGGGTCATTAGGGCAAATGGAGTAGAGTAAGTCTTTGTCATTCTAATCTTTCCTTTTCTGTCCTTTTACCTTTCTTTTTCTTCGTCTCGTGACTGTCTGTTATGTTCACCTATTGTTTCTCATGCTGAGCTGAGGGCAGAACACGCAGAGAGAAACAAAGTAATGGAGCGAAGATGAAACAGCAAGAAGAAAATGTTTAATAAAAGACAGAAGCTGCATAATGTTCCATAAAGTTTAGGCATTTAGTCAACACCAAATTAATAAATGTTATAAACTACTGCACAAGTATATACACAGACACACACAGTGTAACTAAATAGATTCTAGCTGTCGTCATCACAAGCTTGTGATGTCCAAGTCCTAATAGTCCACTTCTCTGTGGCTCTCTAGTCAATTTATCAACCTGTGTGTGTGCGCACACATTTATGTAGCTATCCAACAGTGGACCTCAGGTTCAACAGGAGACATTTTAGAGGTCCACACAAGCTTAAACTGTGTCTGACCCTCTGATGAAAACATTCATACAGCAGACTGCTGCCATCGCAGAAAAATAAAAAACAACCAGCATCACTTATTATATTGTGTAAAGGTTATAACAAGAGGCTTTTCTAATTATAACAGGATATTTTCACATTATTATGACATAATCTATTTTTATTAGTTTATAATAAGAAAGTGAGTGAAGAGAGTCCTGCAGCATCGACATATGAAAACAATATTGTACAGAACAATATTAAGTCTGAAATACTACTACTACTCCCAAATGTTGGCTAGAATATAAATTCAGTAAATATGTGTACATTATATGTATTCCCTCTAGACAAATGTTTGCACTTTCAGTATAATCTGAAAAAAAAAAGAACAAAGATCCTAAATAAAATGTTTGCATACTGGTCCACACACACACAATCTGTTCAGCTGTGCTGGTCAGCTTCTTAAAATAGTACAGACAGAAAGAAAGGAGCAGATGTCACATTGTGCTGCAAGACCTCCGCCCACCCCCTCATTCCCACACACACACACACACACACACACACACACACACACACACACACACACACACACACACACACACACACACACACACACACACACACACATACTGTATCCACAAACACTGCACTGCTCTTTCATCTATTTGTGCCAGTTGTCTTCTTCTTCTGTTCACTGCCTGTCTCTGTCTGTTGATTGGATGTGAATCAAATCAGGTTCCCAATTTAGTCATTTTCCCCAAAGATGTGTTGATGTGTTGATGAGTGTTACTGTTCAAATCAAAGAGATGTGAATATGAAAAAAATGATCAAACCACTAATCAATAGTAAATGACTACCTAACTAATGAATATTCATGAGTCTCTCAAGGGAAATTGATTATACCGGAGTGTTTAAAATGTGTAACAGCTATATTTCTGTTTCTGTGGTCCAAGAATCTAAGAATAAAGTAAGTCTTAAACTACTGTCATGCTCTAAAAAAGTACAAAACTTTTGAGACCAAAGAGGAGAGGTGACAAGGAGAGAGGAGTCAAAAGGTAGGAGATGAGGAGTGAGTCATGCTTCTGTATTTAGAAAGAAATCAGAACAGAAATAGAGGAGAGCGGTGACAACAGAGCTCCTAATGGACGAACAGTTCGCTCCTGCACTTCAGGACATCTCACTACAATTAATAATACAACATCTCACCATCCTCTCCTTCTCCTCCTCTACTCCTTCTCTCCCTTCCTCTGTCCACCCGCCTCCTCTCCATCTGTTCCTTTCTTCCTTTCATCTCATCCTCTGCCTACTTTTTTATCCGCTCTCTCCAACCAAGATTTTCCCAAGTGGGATTCAAACTGGCAACTTTCTGATCACTGCCCTGCTTTGAGTGTAAATATAACCTAATCTCTTTCTCCTGTTCTCGTACTCCTCTCTGTATTCAATTTCTTTAAATTTTATTTGTATTTTCTCTTCTCTCTTTTTCACAAATTGTCTTCTTTTAGTCGTCTTTTGTTCTCGTGTCTTTGCATGAAACTAAATCTTGTTCATTTCAGCTGCTTCCATTTACACTGCTCTCTCTCTCTCTCTCTCTCTCTCTCTCTCTCTCTCTCTCTTTTAGAGCTCCTGACTTATTCAGTGCACCTAACTCTCTTACTTTTTTAAGAATTCATACAATATGCATTGAGAAACCTGCAAGACGTAACTTTTTCCGTATGTGTTGGCTGTTTTTCACAGCCAGTCGCTTATCAAAGTAGTCATCAAAATTACGATGCAGTCATGAAAGAAATAACCATCTGGTCGTCTTACAGTATGTCTTTTAACTGTAAGCTGTCATCGCTGAGGTGGATGCGTTTTAGTTTTTTATCTTCGGCAATATTTGATGATTAGATATCTGGATTTTTTTAAACACACTTTTGAGAAATAAAGCAAGAGACCGTCCTTCCTCTCAGGTAAAGCTTTGATTAGTATTTGAAATGCTAAATTTAATTTAGACTAGCATTTATAAAATTAAAATTTGACAGGTTTCTAACCAATCCTTGACATTACACTATACTGATTCAATCTGATGCCCAAATTAGGAACTCCTTAAATATTTGAATGCATCTTAAATATTAGAATCTTAAAACTTCTGTGCTTACACATGAGCCCTGAATGTCTCAAGTCATTCAAATATCTAAAGTTGAAGTTCACCTCTCTCAAACCACATGTGGTGAATATACTCTTGTATCCACACCAAACCCTTTTTTTCCTCCCATGCATATTTCAGAACTCTTAGAGTACTCAGTGCTGTGTTATTTTTTGTCCTTTTGCAATGACGTCTGTGCCCAGCATTGTGTGCTAACTTCATTTCTCACAGTTGGTTCTTTAAATACACGGTGACGTATATCGAGGTGGCGCGCTCGGTTTGTCCCACTTGGTTTAGTCAGGCGGGAGGTGCAAGTGTCATTTTAAGATGAGACCGAAGACTGTCTGTGACGTGAACTCCAAACCTCTTAGTAACAGTGGTTATTGTTATTTTATCGTTCTTAAAATACTGGATGTGCAGAAAAGACTTCATGAATATAAACGAATTCTTTAAGCTCCATTGTGACATAAATCAAGTGTTCCCAGTCTGATGCTGTCTGGGGGTTTCTGAGGTGGCTTCATTTATGCACCCTCATGAATCTTTATTTATGATGGTGTTGTTTTGTGATGTTTTCCACCTCACCTCATGTTGCTTCTCTTTCTCTAACCCCAACCTCCTCTCCACCCTGTCCTATGTCTTCCTGCACTCATTTCACCCTTCTGCCTCTCATCTCTTCGTTTTCACTTCACAGTATTTCCTCTCTATCACCCTCCATCCTCCCCTCCCTCACTTGTCCTACTCCTGCATCTTTCCCTTTCTTCTTGTGCCCTTGTTCATCCTTCTGTCCTCCCTCTTCAGTCTGCCTCCACCCCTCAGTCTGTCTCCCCTCATCCTCTTTCGTCCTCTCATCTCTACATCCTGTTTCCCTATATTTGCCTCTTCTCTTGCTCATTACTTTCTTGTTGTTCATCTCCCTCACTTTCTGTCTTTCTATAACTTCTTTTTTTCAAAAAGTCATCTGTGCCTGGTCTTGTATTCTCCAACTGTTAGTGTCAACATCGTCAAAGAGAGAGTGTTGAAGCACTACCTGAGACGTGCTATACTGACTTGCTTTGTCAGAGGTAAATGTTCATACTCCGGCAACAGATAAACTCATATAGAAATACAACTGTGGCAGGAGAAGAGGATGAGAAAGAGGGCAGTGAGTTTGTTTCCTCTATATAACCACAGAGGAACGGCTGGGTTTGCAAGGAAACGTACTGTTCCAAAACGTGTCCTGCTAAATTTTTCAGGAGTGCAGGTGAGGACATCCTCTATTAATAGTTGTAGGTAGATAGTTATCTATGAAATCCTCCTTCATCACAAGCAATAATATTGACTTTAACTGACATATATTGTGTTGCTGAAGTACTTTAGATGGAAGCTGTAATATGACAGCTTTTTTTGGTTTTCTTGTTGTATGTCTGCGTATTTGTCTGTATGTCTACACCATGATCGGGTGTGTTACTATCCCCCCTGCAGTCAGTGGTAGTGGTGTTATTTTGAAGTGGAGGCGGTAAGAGAGGCAGAATGTCCCTCCTGGGGACCATCAAGTGGCGCCTCCCTCTGAGAGCCTCAACATCTCACATAGAGACTACAGTACTACTACCCCATAATGTGTCTCACAGAGAGACAGATCAATATGGTAATCTCTGGAACAGCAGATCTCGAGAGAATCGAAGAGATAGGTGTGTGTTGTCTGTGTGTTAGCCTGTAGAGGCAGTACTTTTAAGTTTTGTATTTTTCCTGTTCTGTCCTACTTTTACTACTCTCTCCACCATGTAGCCTTTAAATGGGTCAGTGAGGAGAGCTGTTCCCTCCCCTGGGCTACACAGCTGATTAACGGCACCGTTCACACACACAAAGAGAGACTCCCACAGAAACACAATGTGTGATTCTGAACAAGTTGAAACCCAAAGGTGTAGGGACAACACTGTGAAGGAGAAGATGGGAATTCCCTCACTGGGTTGTAGAGTGAAAGAACATGAAGCTGAAGTTGCTGGGAGGCATAACGGACAACTTCTTTTTTTTTTTTTGAAGTGGAGGTGTGAAAGATAATTACAGCCAAAAAAACACACAACTGAAATTAAAGTTTCTGCAGATCCAAAATGGTGTATGCAGTTGGTTTTAACCTGTAAGTGTTGAACCAGAATGCTTAATTAGTTCTGCAGCGTTGACCCCTGAAAAGAATATTATAGTAAAGCCTGAAATACTACTACTACTTCCAAATGTCATCTGGAGTATACATTCAGTAAAGCTGTAGAGTTACATGACCACAAATATGTGGACAACTAGACATTATACCCATATACAGTTGTTGAACCTCCATTCCTCTGACTGCACCGATCTGTGCCCATTGAGCCAAAAGTGCATTAGTTAGGTCCAACAGTGATGCTTGGTGTCAAGGTCGGACAGTTGGTGCTCCACTTCATCCGAAAGGTGTTGGATGTGGTTGAGTTCATGGCTCTGTGCATGCCAGTCAAGTTCGTCCACACCAAACTGGGAAAACCATTTCACTATGTGCATGGAAGCCAAACAGGAAACACTAACATTAAGATTGAAGGGCCTTACTCAAAAATTACATAAAAGCATAAAAGATATGACATTTACTGATTGGGAAAATATGACTTGTTCATATCTGACATGTAAAAGAATGCAATCGCATGCATCTGTAACTAGACTAAAAAGAGAAAACATCCATCTCCAGCATTATACACCTGCATAACATTGCCACTAACATGGGAAAATGACTCCCAGAAAAACTAAATGAAGAACATTGCAATCTGCAGCCTACACTGGCCTAGAGCCGTGATGGTGGAGTGAAGTAGATTAAAGACAAAATGAAGCAGCAAATCTCTGCAGGGATCAACAGACCAAAATAAGGCCATAACCACTGAAGAAGGCGTAATGGAGAAGATTGTGAACTGCTTTGCCAATTTTCATTGATGGAAAACAAGATGAGCAGTATTTTACTAAGATGAAGCCTGAGGGCACAAATGAAAAGAAGAATAAAATATATACTATAACTGGTAGTGAGTCCTCTGCTGAGCCATAATGAAGGATTCTCTTTGAGCAATATGCAGAGTAGACACTTGATCTTCTTTAGTCGTTATGGCTGACTCGAGTAATAGTGTCTTAAAGTGACATGGAGCTTGTTATTCCTAGACGAATGCAGCAGAGACAGAATGAAGGTTTTTGTTTGAGAAATATGTCGACTTTCAACTGGTTCTTGAGCTGTGATGGCTGACTCGAGGAAATGCTGTGTTTCTTCAAAGTAGAAAGTCAGAATACATGGCACCTGTTACAAGGCTGTAGCCCAGAAAAACAGGAAAGAGAAACGCCTCCATGAACATTTGGTCTGGCCTCTGTAACATGATGTTTGCGTTTAGCAGCTCATGTTGTGTCATTGTTTTTGGAGTTGCCATAGAAGCTGTAGTAAGAATATACTGATTATGTAATGCGTAATTTTTCCCACATTTATTGATAATAAATTAACCCAATTTTTCAGATCAATCAAAAAAATTATGCATTTTGAGTCCTACACAGGGACGGCACCAATACCATGTATTTCATGGTTTCTTTGATATCTCAGGCTTGGGAACATCACAGAATTGTACATTTTTCATTGCTACATTTAAACGTTAGACTTTGACAGATTCTCTGCAGTAATAGGTGACAAAATGTGGTGCATTAGAGAGTGGGTCGTCACTTTGACCTACCTGTTTTTATAGTTTGAAACTAAAATTCATGAAATAATTATTGATTGACATCACAGCAAAACATTTTACTGGACCAACATACAAACTCTGACAGCAGGAAACCTGGCAACCGCTGTAACTCAAAGAGACTTAGCGTACTGCGTGGGTATATGGACTGAAGTGAAATTTCTCTGCCCCCACGGCTCTTTCTGGTTCTCTCTGGGGTTCTGATGTTTTCATATCACAGGAAAACATGCCGATCTCCCTTTCTTTAACATATTATCTCTCTCTAACACACCACTTTTAAGTCTGCAAAATGAGTGACTCATAAGCTAATGTCTGTGTGTGCGTGACTGTTTTTGTTCTGTGTGTGTGTGTGTGTGTGTGAGTGTGCATTTCTGTTAAAGAGTGATAATACAACCTTACGTCATAAAATAAGGAATCAGTTCTTTAAAGAAAACCTAGCACACGCTCACAGTCACATATATGGCGATGACGCATCAATAATTGATTGAAAAGGGTGAATGACTCAGACACATTCTGTTTTTCTTCTTTCTTTCTTCTTTTAATGGTCCCACCACTCTCATTTGTTCAGTTAATACACCGTGTATACTCTTACACTCCACACATGTGTGTGAATAACATGAGGTGGAAGTGTCGTGACAGAGTGGGAGAATATTGACTCACGACATTTTAATTCACCAACTTCTTGCCTGTATCTCCAGAGAGAAGCATAGCGGATGAATGGCTACCTCTCCCCGCTCTCTACCAGGGTCCATTCACAGTTTTTTTTTTTTATGTTAAAAGTGTGAATCTAAGCTGTTGGTACTTCATCATGCTTCATCATGGGAACTTCTGAACACTTTTTAGATATACTGCAGCCGCTACAGTTTAAATTTGCAACCACCTGACATCATAAAAAAATGATCAAATATGTAATTTGATGAGATTTGGAATCACGTTGCATTACACACCTAAGAAGAAATTATACATTACCTACGAAAAGGCACAGTAGAGAAATGTCACAAGACTCACAAAAAGAGACTGTAACCACCAGCTATGGACCCATTTGTCATAAAATGGGTTGAGACCCAAAAGCTGCAGGCACCGAATGATTAAATGGATCACTCACAGGTTAATCTGAGGGAAATGATACCTATCATTGCAGAAATCATTCATGTTTTCAGTCTCTACTCTGCAGTGAGACAGTCTTAATCACAATGTGGTAGAAAGAATAAATGAACGTTTTGCCAGGGCAGAGGGTCATTAGCTGGTAGGGATTCATTATCTTGCTCAAAGACACGTCAGCAGAGCAGATGCTTGATGTCACAGGCACCGCAGTTCCCAGGGTGCTTTGCATCTGACACATAAAACACTTATATTTCCTTTTTTAATTATTCATCAGTCAGTTGTAGGCTTATGTGCACATGAGTCCACATGATAATTTTTTAAAAGTTTACCTTAATCACGCAGTATTCTGGATAAACTGCCCCTGACAGCGTGACAATGTCCTCTATGGTTGCCATGACGAATGTTGGTGGTCCGTCTGCCAATCAGCTGTCATATCCTGTGTGTGTGGCTGCCCATCGCTGACACTGACAGCTACCAAGATGTGACACGTGCACACAGGGAAGAGATGTGTGCATGCAAATATAAACAATCCATCACTCAAGCATATGTGTATGTAGATACCGGTAAATGTGTACACACTTGACTCGTAAGCTCTGTACACACACACAGATTTGCATGCAAACACACACATTTACTTCCAAGATACACATACAGTACAGATACACATGCATAATTAAGGGTTTAACATAGATATACACAGAGGACTCGGAGTGTAACCAACCATGTTTGTTGCTCTGTAAAGAAGTGTTTGGCTTTCTTTTTTTATAAATAACTACATCTGAGAGTGAAAAGCAAGACAGATAGAGAGACTGACAGAAGTGAAAGAGAATGAAAAAGAAAGGACTGAGAGAAAAGAGGACAAGCAGCAGACAACCATGAAGGGAGTTGAGAAGGGAAAGATTGAAAGTGAAGGATTGAGAGAAGAGAGAAATCAAGGGGATGACTTTGATGAAACAGAGAGCAAATCTGACAGAGATGCAAGACAATTAACCAGAGAGAGTGGTCAGAGGTTACGTTACTGAGCAACACAGAGAGAGAGAAATAAATTAGAGGGTATACCCAGCCAGATACTTTAACTGTGTTCTCTTCCAGCCCCCCAGTGCTGCTTACTGAATGGTTGATTCCCAGCCGGGCTGCGCCATTCTGTTGGTGTTTGTGGGGGTTGTTTTCTCTCTCTCTCTCTGCTGGCTGTCCTGCCCCCGAGACTGAAGCTTGAAGTGTTTCTGCTCCATTACCTCCTCCGTTCGTCCCTCCCTCCTTCCTTCCAGCTGTTCTCCTCTACCCACTCAGACTTTATCTCCGTCTGTCTCCTCTTTTCCCTCTCTGCCTCTATTTTGTGTTGCTTTACTGGCATTAGTGTTCATGGTAATATGCATGCTGATATGGATACTTTTGGACTGAAAGTGGCGATTATTTCAACCAATTGGGTAACAAATTTTCAGAAATAACAGCAGTAGAAAAGCTTTCATGAACTGATTAAAACCTTAATTATATTACATGTCTACAAATGGCGAGTGACCTAAGCCTTGTAAACTCTCACACAGACAGCAGAAACAAATAAAAGCCAATCATTCACAATTCCATGACTAAATGAATCCAATCACTTAGGCTTTTTTTTTTAAATAAATGAAACACTTGCTGCTGATATTTCACCTGCCACTGCAAGGATTTAAATCTGGTGCAGGAAGCGTTGAGTGCCATGTAGTTAAACTGCGGTTAATACTGCAAAGTAGAAATGATGGTGTTAATTTTTTACACTATATAATCTGCTTTTAAAATCATAATTTGCTACAGAGTAGGCCTACAATTTGAATTAAATCCAAAACTTCTGTATTTTTGTAGTCACAACAAGAACACACAGGAGCCGTAAGCACTGCCTGTTTCCTTTACGGGCAAGCGATATGGGATAGTTTAAAGGAAAAGTTTGGATTTTCTTTTGTGGTTGTTGTGTGGTGTATGAGGTACTTATCCATATTTAGGATTTTTGCCTATAGACGGTGGTCAGCACGCTTCCAGTTTAGAGTAGCAGACAGAAATCCTGGCAGGGAAATAGATAAAAAGGAAGGTTTGCTATATGAAAATCTTCTCAACCCTTGCTACCACACTGTCTCCACTGTAGAACTTGTGTATTCCTGTAGCTATACCAACTTATCCTTTGGGTCACAGGGTTGGGAGCTAATCCCAGCTATCATTGGGCAAGAGGCGGGGGGCACCTAGGACACGTCATATCCATTACTCAAAGCTATGAGGAGTGAGCAAAGAACTGAGAATTTCATGAGACATTAAAACACTCTATTGACATCCAGACTAATGAAACTCTTTTAGGAACATTAGCAGCTTTTTTAAAGCGGTGTGAGGCAGATTTCATTACAGATTTTACAGACTGGCACCCATGAAGCTGTTGTGAGTAAAGCCCTCTCACACAACACTGCAAGTTGGTTTGTCCAGGTTTGTGTGGTCACACAGAACAGTATTTATGAGGTTGCTTTATCTGCCTCGACCACAGGAAATATGTCAAACATTAAGATGTATGCTGCTTAAATTGAGGTAACAAACTGATTGTTCCACCTCTGGGAATATCATGCTGAAAAAACAGTCTACATATCAGGTCGTGAAATCTTAACAGCACCAAGAGAAGTTTCTCAGGGCCAACAATAACCTTAAAGTTGATGTTGAAAATGGCACACCAAATGATGTGTATACCCACTTTTATAATACTATTAATACTACATTTTTATCACTTTTATTAGAATGCATCTGCAAATTAAGTGCAAACCCCTATGAGGACAACAACAAAGTTGTATGTAGACAAATCTGAAAACTTACTAACTTTGTCAAACGTTCAACTCAGTTTCTCTTTGTACTTGAAGTCAGTAGCCATCAGAGCCGTGGCACATTATGGCACGTTATCAGAAAACGGATAATGGATATCTGGGCCAAGACTTCCCCTGCAGTTCAAATAACAACTTGATACGCGAGAAAGACGAGAATAACACATTTCTGCTAATCTCTATAGACAGATATCTGCATATGAATGCAGAAAACTAAAACGCTCCATCGTTGCCAGTGCACAGTCGTCTGGTTCCGAGATTTTATTTCAGCCAATTCGTTCCACCTGTTTTGCTTTTCACATGGACTGTTGCAGCCAAACCTGCTCAAACATGATTGGGCAATACTACTCGGACTACAAACAAACCAGAATGCTACCGGTGCCAAAATCTTCCCTCGCTTACAGATTCTGCATTCATATGCACATATCTGACTGACCTTTACTTTGTCCCTTATTTATCTGTATCAGTACACCTTGATGGTTTCTTATATATAATCAAGTTTGCGAAACAACAAGAAAATTGCTGTTTTTTTGTTTTAAAAACATACAAATAGAGGGTGAATAATCACCAGTGTGGTCTCTAAAATGATAGAGCACAGTGCTAACACTGAGAACAGGTTATTTATAGTCACACAAGAAGCAGAAGGCAAAAAGAAGCAGAGTGATTTTAGACTCACTGAGCAGCTATCACAGTCTTGTTCGCACTGCATTACATTTCGAGCACCACTCAAGAAAACACACACACACACACACACACACACACACACATGCTCAGATAAATTGTGTCCCTGTGTAATTCAGGCGTGGGCTGTTGAATTAGCTCTGTCACTAGTATGTTGTTCATCTGCTCAGCTCAGTGGGAGACATGGCGACTAATGGCGGTGAAGAAAAGTGTGTGTGTGTGTCCTTATGTATAGGGACATGGCAGTGTCTCATAATGATTTAGAGCCACCAATCAGCACACAGACACACAGTAAATACACACACTGCCTCTATCTCATTGTGTACACGGTGACAAATCTCAGTTATAATGGCACTTGCAAAAACAGAGAGAAAGAGAGAGAGAGTATAAGGTAGAGGGACAAAAATAGAGAGAGAAAACCAGTTAGCACACATGCAAAGCACATTCACATCCCATCACGCCCGCATGCACAAACACGCCTACACACTTTTATTGCGTTCATGGTGACAAATCTGGGCAATAATGGTCCTCACAAACAGCATGAGAGAGTGAGCTGGAAACACAGAGAGGGAAAGTGTGGGAAAGTGATGGATGGCTAAAGGAGAGTGAGATGGAAACAAGCAAAAAGGTTAGGATTGGACTGTACCAAGATGCAGAGTGAGGGTGGGAAAATGTAGAGAAAGGACTGAGGATACACAAAGGACACAAGAATTGACATTTAGCATGTAAATGTGCTTTTGGTTTTTAGTCACTTAATGTGCACACTGAAATAAACTGAAATAAAAAAAGAAATCATATTTTCATATATGTTATGTTTTTAAATGCTGAACATTTGATGCCAAACAGTGTATAACCTAAGCCTGATTTTCATAATTCATTCGCAAAGCCAATCATCAAACCGTATAATATAATATAATAGAATATAATAGAATAGAATAGAATAGAATAGAATATAATAGATAAGATAGAATAGAATAGAATAGAACATCTTATGGGCTAAAATTCACCACCACAGACTTGCAAACCCTGGACAGAAACTAGAGCAGTGGAACGGTTTCCTTTGATTGGTACTGTGTGTGTGTGTGTGTGTGTGTGTGTGTGTGTGTGTGTGTGTGTGTGTGTGTGTGTGTGTGTGTGTGTGTGTGTGTGGAACTAGAAAAATCCAGCTGCAACCAGCAGCTCAGTGGTTTGTATTCCACTGCTGCTCTCTCTCTCTACAGTATCTCTCTCTATGCCTCCTCTTATCCTTTCCTTTCTGTTTCACTCTCTCTCTCTCTCTCCTTCATTTCCTTTCCTCTTTCTCCCTCTGCATCATTTCTCCTTTGTGATTTTGAAATGCTGATATACTCCCCCTTTCCCTCTCTGACAAACCCACTAGCACCACATTACTCTGTGTAGTATGTTTCATTATCCAGACTACAGTAAACCAGAAACACAGCCCTCATGTTAACGGTAGCTGTCCGTCCTCCTGCTGGTCGTTTTTGGTCATTGCATTTGGTTGTTGCCTCTGTCCATGGTGCTGATCTCAGCTGTTTCGGGACTGCTGTCTGACTGCATACATCTGGTATCATGTTCTTGATGAATTTTAACAAGGATTTTAATTGGTATAAAAAACCATTTCAAATCAGTAATGACTACATTCATTTTGACATGTTTTATAATTATGAGCACACAGGACTATCACACAGCACCTTCTCTACGCTGCAGTTTATATTTATCATGTTAAATGTTATATGTACCGTGGCTCAGTGGTAGAGTAGGTCATCAAATAACCCCAAGGTTGGCAGTCCAATCCCTGCTCTCACTGCATGGCACCCCTTGAGCAAGGCACTTTCATAGTGACTTTTTTGTTTTATTTTGTAGTGGCAGTCATGTTTTTAGACCTGATAAAACCCCAGTAAAAGCAGACATGGGGTAATGACAGGTGGAACTTGCACAGCCACACATATTTCCATTTATATTTACTACACATCTTGACTTGCAATCTGCTTTTTAAGACTTGAAACTTGACTTGGACTTTCCCCAGAACACCTTAAAATAAGGCCTGGTTTACACTTTTTTTGTATCACAATCACAGCTAAATGATCTTTTTTTTAAGTTTACTAACTGCTGGCCAACTGCTAAATAAATATTGGCGATGTAATGCCATGCGGTCTATTGACTGTCTGTTTGTTGGTTCCAAACTCAGTTTCTGTGTGAAATAAAAAAGACTATAGTGATAGGGGAAAAAAGAGGAATGACATCAAGAGGGAAAGAGACAGTAGAAAACAAAAACAGAAAAAGAGATCAGAGAAAAAAGATGGTGAGAATGAACATTGTATCTCAGCAGGAGTTCCTGTGCTGCTGTCAAACTCTTGCTGCAGCCTCATATTTATTATGAATCACTATATTTAGTGATGCATCTCTTCAGCAGACTGTCAGGTCCACTTCTTTCCCTGTCCACAGCTCAAATTACCATCTTCACAAATAGATACTGCACTTTCCTCCACTTTATTATGTTAATAGTGTCAGTAGCCAGGGGATGTCTGTTTTTTTTTCTTCTGAAATATAATGGATGTTGAATAACTGTTTCAACTAGACCTTTTTAAATGTTGAAAAGGCCTTCAGTTTCCATCAGAGAAGATGGAGAAAATAAGTGAATCATTACTGAGTCTCTGCATTTACCATAATAACCAGCAATGCAGAACAAGGGCTGTAATGTTATCCACCATTTTAGGCTAATTCAACTCTCTGCGTCATCATTCTTTACTGTCTCCTATAGCAACTATAATCTACTTGGTCTAACTTATACATAAATAAAATCATTTTAGGGTGTAAGAGCAGAAAGATTAGCAACATGTTAGTGGTCTGATTGTTTCTTTTTCATTTCAGCAGTGGAATAGTAACAAAACTAAAATATTTAAACCATCAGTCTCTTATATATAGTGTAAAGAGTAGTAGTGATGCGGGAGGCGTATGAAAATAAAGCAAAATGGTAGAGACAGAGTTTTATGGCAAACAGAAAGGAAGAGAAAAAGCAGGTGTACTATCTCTGTGACTCCCCTGGGAGAAGAGGGTAAATTGATCTTTTCAACCAAGAAAACACACACACACACACACACACATACACACACACATACACAAGCACACTAACTCTTGTGCACACAAGCATAAAACAATTAGAAAACACCCCCTGGAGCACTTTGGTGAATCAAATTACATTCCAGAGTCCTCTGAATCCAGTGAGAGTAGATTCCACCCTGTAACTGACCAATCGGCTTTCTTGGGTACTAATCAATAAAATATCCTTTACTGGACTGTGTGTGTGTGTGTGTGTGTGTGTGTGTGTGCCAAACTGTTGAAAGGCAGTAAATTTCCTGTAGGGTTGAAGGTAGCTTAAACACTAAGTTGTCCTGAGGGACACAGAGAAATAACAGTGTAGTGCAGTGTGTGTGTGTGTGTGCCTATGTGTAGTGTAATGGCATGCAACTGTATGTCGTCAATACCAGTTAAACATAGGGCTTGGGATCTGCCAATAGCTGCTACGCTAATTTTAGTCATCAAAGCCTCATGGTCAAACAAACTGTGTTTCACGCTATGGAACAAATTCTAATGTGTTGATTTCCTGATTCAGTCAGTGAAACTGAATGGACAACTGGTTTGTGTTTGTGTGGGTGTGTGTGAAGGACAGTTTTAGACCTTGAGAGTGAGGACATCTGGGTTGGCTTTAACATCCTTAAAAATCTGTTCAAGATTTATTTTGACATTTTGGGAAATCTGCTCATTCTCATGTCTGTGCCATAAAAGGGAAGTTACAGCAAGCGGGTGATTAGTTTAGCTTAGCATAAATGGTGAAAACAGGTGGAAACAGCTAGCTAGCTTAGCCAGCCAGTTAAGCCCATTAATTAACACATTGTATTTTGTTTTTTCAATCTATGCAAAAAACAAAGTGTAAAAACAGTAAAGTGTAAAGAAAACTGAAAAGCTGCCTCCTCCTGTTTCCAGTCTTTATGCGAAGCTTAGCTCACTGTCTTGATCTTTGCTGTATCGATTAGTATCAATCTTCTCATCTAACTCCCAGCAAGAAAGCAAATAAGCAGATTTCCCACAATGTGGAACTATTCCTTCAAAGATGTTAAAATCGACCTTTACGGTTAAGGTTAGACTTGGGTTTAGATTAAGTTTAGGAGTTAGACATGCAGTAGTAAAAATTCAATAGAGATCAACACAAGTAGGTATAGACATGCATGTCTGTGAATCATGATCATTCAGTTTTTAAATCAACACAGTGTTTTTGTGGTTTTGCTGACATGAATCTACGTGATTACATTTGAACTGTTGTGCCGTCATCACCTTCTGTATTTATTCACTCTCCCTTTGTCCAGTTCCCGTTTTTCTCCATTTTCTGTATTTCCAAACTAGAACAGATGTCACACTGAAGCCTAAATCCAAACTCTTTCCTCTTACTTCTTCATTTCTTAAAAATAATCATCCACCCAGCTCTTCCCTCCCTCTTTCCATCTACCCCTCTCTCCCCTCCCCCTCTGCCACATCCATCCTTCTTTGTTTATGTAATCTCACCTTTGACTCCTCACCGCATTTTACAGCTGTGCTGTCACTCATGAATTATTATATTGTACATGAAAACAGACTGTGGGGACTTCAGGGTGACTTCCCTATATATTTGCCGGCTCAGCCAAATCTTGTGAGCAGCTAATATTTGGATAATGAAAAAAAAAATAGCCATCCAATTTTCTTCTTTTCCACATTAAAATCTGAATTACTCCTGTGCGTCTCTGTCCTTAGATAACTCGAGGAAAATTATAAATCTTTCCAGCAGTCATATATTGGCCTGTTTGGAGAGCACTGAAGCGCCTTCTTATTGTTTAGATATGATGACTTAAGTTGGGTTTAACAAGGAGTTAGTTTATGCTTCTCATCTATTACAAATAATAGCAACTTCCACTATTTCTTCTAAGGTAAACACATCATGGCCTAATCTGTTGATAATTGACTTTCTCCCCCAAGTACTGGAAAAATATTGTGATGTGGTAAATATGTATATTGTATGCAACTATGCCTGTAAAAACAAACCTTCAGCTTGTTTCTCCTCAGTGTGTAATTCTTAAATCACTGGATGCTGCCCTCCTATACTCTGCCATATGTCCCTTCCTATTTTCTTTCTATTGATTACGCTGTCAGAGGTCTTCCTAGCCATGTGTGTGAATTAATGGTTATTGGTTATTGATCTGTGAACAGACGTGTCCTTTTCACTTCAGTTTTTTAGATCACAGCAAAACACAAATAGGCTAAATGTAACATAAACACACCTCCACACGATTTGTGGAGATCCCGTCAATAAAATCCTTTTGCAAACCTTCATTTGCAGAGTTTAGATCATCAGAACAGCTGGCTTGATTGTCTATTTGGTCCTGAATATGAGACTAAAGCTGTGTTTATCCTTTAAAGAGCACTCAAAATGACTTTGATTAGTCTTTGCCTTTTCGCTCTTTCATTTCTGGCTTCATGTTTGGTTGCAGTAGTGGGACAGCAGTCTCGGGTGACTCCACTCTGTGTAAAATGAACAAATGATGGAGGCAGAGCATTGACACTGACACATAATCAATGCCTATCTGAGCTGCACGGACAGAGAAGCAGCGTGTCAGTGCTGCACAGAGATGACAAATAATCACCATGTAGTGATCAGGTTGTCCCTGCAGCTACTGCAGATACTCCAACAGCCATACACTCAATGCACACTCACACACATGAACATACAGACTATGTACTGTTTGTAAATGTTCTTAAACATTTCTGTTAAATAAATATACAGCATTAGCATCAACATGCAACATCTACTTTTTCTTCAATCTCTTTTTTAAACCCCACTTTTAAACCTTTCTCGCTCTCGACAATTTGAGAATGAAATATGCTGGTGCCAGAGATAGAGGCAAGAGAGAGAGAAAAAGAGAAAGCAAAAAGAAGTTGAGATCGATAGAAAGGAAGAAGACAGACAAGAAACGATTCAAGAAAAAGTGAACGGAAAAAAGGAAAATAAAAGAAAAGGGTTGAAAAAATAGACAAACAGCTGCAGCCGCGTGATTCATCTGGAGCCCCCGTATCTCAGAGCAGGTGGATAATTCCACAGCACAGTGTGAGCACGCTCCTACGGAGAGATCTGATTGGATGGGAGGGTAAAGGTGCTTTGTGAGTGTGTGTCTGAGCATGTCCACTGTGTGTGATATTGCAGGTGTCTGAATACATTACGCAGTGTATTATTAGTAAGTTGGGGGAGTAGCTGCCAAATGATGCACTAACATCACACATTGTAGTGTACACACACACACACACACACAGACACAGATACACAGATACACATGACTTCCAAGGATTCCCGAGCTATAATGCGACATGACACTCGACTGAGGTCAGAAAATAACTGCCACTCAGTATCTGAAAAAACATATGTATGATCACAGATTTTTATCGTTTTATTCCTGATGCTTTCTCTTCTTTTCCATCCAGTTTGGTGGTTTCCTCAGTTGTTGTAAGTTGTAAGCATCCTCTTACATGGGACAAAAAAACATGCACGACACAGCAAATGTGGCAATTTGAACAACCAGAAGAGCTTTGAACATATCATCAATGACCCAAAATTACAATCAAAAGAAAAAAAGAATGATTATGAGAGAAACTAGCTGGGGTTAAGTATGGACCTTCCTCCAAAATATCACATTATTAATAATATATGTTTTTTAGATTATAGATCCGGTATCGCACCATATCTCCTCATATTCTTTCAATATAAAATGCAGTGGTGGAATATATCTGATAATAAAGCATACACACGATCTTTAATATTCATTTTATACCAAAACATTTTTAGAACTCTAGCAAATGAGATAAAGTGTTACTGATAAATAACTTAAATCTTAAAAAAAAAGCCAATATTTGTATATAAGTAGTGCCCTTGAGCAAGTCACTGACTCCTGTCAATGAGAGTGCAGACTGACCCAGATATCGTTTGTGCCCAAAGAAAAAGTGTATGTTTAGAGGCTGACTCAGCATGCTGTGATTCAGGGTTAACACACACACACACACACACAGAGGAAGTGGGTTGAAAGTGAACGACAAATGACACTGACCTTTACACACTGTTCCTGTCTGTGTGAGTGTGTGTTCATACTGAATTACTGCTGGGAACCTGGTGGACTTCTCTAAAAGTGTCAACTCATTATTATAGTATTAGTACATTTTTATGTCCCCGCTCACGTGTTATGATGAATCCATGGGATAATACCTCAATATACAGTAATAGATATAAAAACAAATGAATGATAGTTTGTGTAAGTTATTTTAATAAAACTTTATATTAAGGAACACATATTCACCATTAACTAGGTAGCATACTAGCCCTCTATTAGTAATTATTAAGCATGTATTAATACCTTATTCTACCTCGATTATGACATGAATTAAGATTTTTCCTATTAACTCCTAATTATTGCTTATTGACTGTAAATTAATGCATTGTTGTTTTTGAATAATGATGTGAATAACCAATGGTTTATTGTGGTTTAAGTTTATGATTATATATATTTATATATATATAAAAGTTTATGATTATATATATATAGAAGTTTATGATTATGGCTAATAATAGTTAATAGTTTTTCTATTATAAGTCTTTGCCTGAGCAGCTTTAAGGACTTTAAGTACTTTAAGTACTTTAGGTTGAAATGACGTACGATGACGTGACAGGTACAGTTTATGTTATGAGTTATTTTTTCTTTCTTTCTGTTTTTTATACTCAGCAGCCGGAGCACTCATGTCTGACCCTGTCAGCTCTCTGCGAGCTTCACTCTCAGAGTTGCTCTTTTAAAAGACCGAGCTTGTGTTTTCGTCTAAATGTCAACATGGCATCAGCTCTGTTCTGGTGAGGCAGTGATGCGCTTTGTACACAAACACACACACACACACACGCAAGCAGCAAAGACTGGAAGCACGCATCAAGACAGTTGGACTTACACATCACACACACAATTTATTTTACAGCAACAAACATACCAGCACACACTTTTTCATGTAAATACACATGCAAACAGGGAAGCACACACACACACACACACACACACACGCACAGAAATCCTGCCCCCAAAGCATTTCTCAGCCAGAACTGCCAGTTTCATGAGGCAGAACTAATTTACTGTACATTTTTGGAATCCGCCTCTCTTTTCTCTCCTCCTCCTCTCCTCTCCACTTTTCTTCTCCCTCCTCATCCTCCTCTCATCTCTCTTTCTAATTCGCTAATATCCTTATCCTCTCCCTCAGCCTCCCTCTTTCACTCTGACATTTTGCCTGCATCTCTGTTCACCCTCTGATTTCTCATTTTTCCCTCGTTCTCTCCTCTCTCCTCATCTCCGTTCTACACATCTCCTCATACACCCTCATCCTCAGTCATGTTTGGTGCTGCCCTAATCTAATCTCCGTTTTGCCTTCCTGCAAGCATTTGATGGACAGTAACTTGCAGTTCAGCAGCTCCTGAAGCTGGCACCAGAACTCATATTAGAGCATGAGTGAATTTAGACATCAAAGTCTGTTTGCAGGTCTTGGGGTGAACCACAGCACATGTGAGAAAAAAATTGTGTAAAACCTTCCAACATCGGTCAAAGCTTAAGACTACACATTTGAAAATATTTAAATGAAAATATTGGTGACTTTCACAGGACTGTGTACTGATATGTAATTATTACCAAACTCCATTTCCCTTTCTTCACCACAATCATCCAACTGTCTTGTTCAATTCTTGTTCAATCAATTCTTTTGCACCAAAATCTAGAATTGAATTTAATTTCAGTTTAGAAAACATTGCCTGTATAGTTCATATTGATTCATTTATGGTGCGCTGGAATAAAACAGGAGGAAACCAGAGCTGAGAGAAACCAGAGCTCACCCTTTAATTTACTTCTCACCAATCATTCTCTCTCTGTTTTCCATGTTTTTATCTCCCTGCAACACTCCATCTTCCATCTTCTCTCATGTCAACCCCAACCTCTACGTATTTTCCATTTCTCAGCCTCCATCCCATCTCACTCACTCATCTCACAATGAAAGACTCTCCTCTCCTCTCCTCTCCTCTCCTCTCCTCTCCTCTCCTCGCTGTAAGCCCTAAGCTAAACTTTCCTCAAGATTTGTTCCTCCAACTTCCTTTTCTAGCATCTGTCTGATCATGTCTTTCTTTTCGCCCTGCGGGATGAGCCAGCAATCTCCCCTACTCATAATGCTCCTGTCCAACTGAGGACTGCCTCCTGCACTTCAAAGTATACACACTTCAACACTTCAAAGGCTGCAGTCTCTCTCATACTAAAACCAAGGCCAGATCAATTAAATCCTAATAATACCCAGCAGCCCCCTCACCACTCAGGATGAGGTTCAAATCTGCGTACACAGAGTGAGGCTCGCCTCACTTAAACTAAACTTTTGTGTCCCCAAAGAGCTCATTTGTTTTGCAGCTCTGCAGATGAAAACGAGGAAAATAGGACTTGTATCTTAAAAATGTCTAAAAATAGAAGTGCAGATTTGGAAATGTTGGTCTCATTTTTAGGCAAGAACACACAGGCCATGTTGCTAAACTTAGCTGTACAGTCTTTAAATAGCACAGGAACTATTTTTGACTTACGGCAGCAAAAAAAACAACAAAACAAACTCTGACATCATTTGGCTGTATGACCAAAAAACAACAAAACAAACTCTGACATCATTTGGCTGTATGACCAAATGATTCATTTTCAGCCTACTGAATGAAAAAAGTAGACAGACTTGGCAAACCTAATGTATATTTTATAACATTGCTCCAGATTAAGCCTTTTTCTGCAAGCAGCCTCTCTGGAAGTTAGTTTGTACTTGTCGTTCCCTCTTAAAAGCTGCATGAAGTTGTTACAGCTAACACGTAACAAGCTGACCAGACGCAGAGCGCCATTAACAGTCAGTTTGAGTTTCTGTCCACATGATTAGGTCTAACATCCACTCTCCTTTTAGCTCCTGTCTCAACTTTTGAGGGAAACATCTGGTTGTATCAATCAATGCTATCAGTGCTTGTTTGACTGAACCCTACAGTAAATGCACTCTGAAACCAAAACAATGAGCTAAAAGAGGCTAAAAATGATAGATAATTCTCCCCTTTCATATCACATATAGTAGACACTCAAAGGAGTAGTGTACAAGATTTAACAGCATCTAGGTTAGTTACTGAAACACACAAAAGGCTAGAGACAGTGTTCAGTTTGTCCATTTTGGGCATCTGTAGATATAAAAGGCTTATTTTAAGGTAACATAAATACAGTTTTTCTTATTATCGGGTTATTTTAAACTAATGAATACATAGTTATGAATATTATATTCCATTTCTGCCATGTTCTGTAAATAAATCTTACACACTGGACCTTTAAAGTGATGAAAAACAAACCTCATGTACGGCTCCCTGAGTTTATTTGTTTCAATGACAAAACCAGACTTTGTGTATGATAAAGCAGTCGTAGAAGTTGGTTGACTTGTCTGCCTTCATGTTCCCTGTTGACCCAGCTCTGAGATAGTCAGGCCCACTCTCGCTCTGCCCTGCTTTGCTGCTGGCTAGCTGCCATCCTATTACTGCAGGAGTCAAAATCCTCTGATCCCTGTAGCCCATACGCACACACACACACACATGCACTGCAAACATTGTGCTGTTGCTGCCTGTGCTTCAGCAGTGTTTATCTGTGTGCATATACATCCGTTCGTGTCTGTGTGTGTGTGTGTCTTAGTCAGTCCCAAAGTGACGACAACCCTGTTAAAATTAGCCCTTATGACAGATTTGTGGGTCAAACTCAAAACAAGCCATGGTGCGCCTTTGGTCCGTCTCTCAACCACAAAAGCTTCCGCCTTTAAGCTGGCTTGTGACGGTTAGGTCGCTGGTTCAAATCCCTAGTCTGTCTGAGAGAATCCAGGCAGGAAAACTCTCCTTCAAAAGCCAATGTCAGAATAGTGTTGAGCATGGCACGCAACCTCTATTCACTGCAGTGGAGCAGCTCAAGGTCCAAGAATAAAAGACAATCATCAGTGAACAAATGAAGCTCGCTAATAAAAAAACTCCAGAGTTGTTCATGTTTCAGTCCTAAACCAACCTTTCTTCTGATCATGCACAGATGATATCCAATTAAGGCATAATCTTGTGGAAATCCTCACAGCACAACAAAACTGATTCAGACTATAAATGGCCCTTTTTGAATGGTTAAAATGAAATAAGACTATTGCTCACAGTCATAGTGTCAAAATTCATCATCGTGGCAGCTATAAATTCACAGTATATGCAAACGAGATCATCCTACGCGTAGTATCAGCAGAGGAAAGAGGTGGGATCAACCTCATCTGGGGCTTTATATCGCCTCTTTGAAGAATGGCTGGTCGGCCGGCCGGAGACAGAAAACGGGTAGGAAGTGAAAGAGGTGACAGTGAAATGTGAGCAATAAAACATAATGTGTAAACATTAACACAAACACACACACACACACACACATACATAGAGCTGCGTGCCCACATCTCTGCCTCGTACAATGAGGTTACATAATTAAAGAGGCTCCGTTGTGTCAAATGAGAGAGATTTTTAAAATATCTGTGAAATGGAAACGAAACCTGTTTGTGTTATGTAACCTGAGAAAAGACCCAGATTATTCCTCTTCTTCTGCTTTTTGTGTCAGTCATCTCTCCTCCTTTTCTCTACTTCCTCCTTGCGCTTTTTTCTCCTGCTGTAATTTATTCCTCCTTGTTTCTGCCACTTGTCTCTCTCTTATACCTTTCTTCGTCTCCACCTCTAATTTATCTCACACTTATTCTCTCGTTCACTGGTTTTCCACTCCTATAATTCTTCCTTCCTATCTCTCCTCCCCGAGTGTCTTTCCTCCTCCTCTATACTTCCTCCATCTCTAATTTATTTCTCTATTTCCCTCCTCTCCTCCTCCACCCTCATTTCATCCCCTCCTTCTTCTCCTCCTCAAGCTTCATTTCTCTTCTTTATCCTCTCCTTCACTTCCTCCCCTGCTCTTGATGCTCTCCTCTAAATTCCTCTCCTCCTTTCACTTATTGTTTCGCTCCTGCTTTTACTGCCTCTACTTCTTCATTTGATTTCCTTCTTCTATTATTCTCTCTATCCCGGCCTCTGTGCCTCCTAATGGTGCGAAAAGGGTGTTAGATTAAATCCTCCACCTTTAAACCAGCCGGTGTGAGTGTGATTTTGTGTGTCTATGTGTATGCATTCGGTCGCCGTATATATTTGTGTGCACAAGCCAAGATTTCAGTCAGTAAATGCAGTTAAATTAAATAAAAAATGAAATCGAATTAAATCAAATTAAATATCAGTCATCATCATCATCATATCATATTCAAAGCCAAATTTCACAGTTAATCATGAACATGTCCGAATAAAAACCATACAAACAAAATGTTTTCTTTTAGGATTTAGAAATCATTTTAATCTCAACTTGTACTACTACTGTTACTTTCTTCCATTTCATACGTAATACTGATCTCACCTCTGTCCTTACATCCATCTTGTGCAGTATTTCCAACATTCATTGAAGGACACCAGGCAGGGAGAGAGAGAAACATGAGTTGGAGATAGATAAAAGAAGAGAGTAAAAAGAGAGTGCAGCCAAAAGATGCAAAATGTATCTCAGTGGACAAAATTATAAAGAGGAAACCAAACTAGGAGGAGACAGAGCTCAAGAGGCAGGAATAAGGATGGAGATAAAAAAAAAAGAGTAGTTCTGAAAGTAGCAGGAGGAAAAAGAGTTTACGTGGGAGGGCTTCTGTGAAATCTGCTCTTTGTTGTCATATATAAATGAGTCTGCTAACGTATGATGACAGAACTGATGCAACCTGCGCACCGAGCGGTGAAACCTGCCCCAAAACTAACACAGTGTCATTTTGATTCAGTTGGTGTAAAAAAATAATTAGCCAACGAGACGAAGCCAAAGAAGACAGTCACAATGATATGTTCAAAGGATAACTGATAACTGTTAGTATAAATACACAAATCTTTTGGCAGCCTGCTTCATTTTCAGAGAAAATGCAAAGGTCAGCAGATACTGTAGCTGCGAACTGATAGAACTGGTCATCCATCAATCATAACCCGCCTGCGCCCTGATTGGCTCATCAGTGTTTGACCCCAGGGTTGAGAGGTATTGCTGCATGAAGCTGATTTACTGTGAGGTTGTTGTGGTCATGATGATGATGATGATGATGATGAAAATGATGCATAGCTTCGGTGAAGTAGTTTGTGTTGAGTCAAGACTGATTTCTCTACAATGAATGGCGTTCATTTCACATTGAGCAAAAACAGTAAATTCAAAGGTAAGGCTTGTCTTGTGACAGGTTGAAGTTTTTCCCTTCAGTCACTTACAGCCCTGTCCCTAATTTACTACAACACCAAATATGTACTGAAAGAACACGATACCAGACTGTTTATCGATTTAACTAAAGCCTGATGTTAACCAAAGTGTTGTCGTAAAACTGGATCCTTCCACCGTTCACCCCAATCTTCCTATGGCACAAGAACGCAGCATCTGTGGACTGGAAAAAAAAACATTGCCAGTGCAGCATAATCCAGGCAGCAATTATATTTTATCCAAAATATATTTGACAAAAAGTACAAAACGCCATCATCATCATCATCAGCAGCAGCACCTGTCTCTTGTCCACTGTAGCTGGCTAACACCGCTTCCCTGATCGACCTCTTCTCTGTTTCCTCTTCGAGCCAGTTACATCAGAATCAGCAGGGAGCCACATTACTAAAGGCTGAGCTGAATGACTGTGTTTGTGCACGCACTCATGCACATGTGGTATCACTCACTTTCCCCATGTTCCTCTCCTCTACCCAGTGGGTTTCTCCTCTCACCCCCTCCTCTTTTTCTTCTTCCCTCTGCTTGTCATCTCTCTCTCTCTCTCTCCTTCTGGCTAGCCTTCAGCTCTATCTTGCATTGATGTGAACCGTGTGTGTGTGTGTGTGTGTTTGTGTGGTGCAGAAGAGTGCAACCTAAAGCAGCAGCCAACCAGTGCTTAGGAAGTGTGCGCTCGAGCAGAACAATGGCATTCTGGGTAAAAATAGCCTTCGCAGTGTTGGAGGGAGAGAAAAGGAGACAGAGAGTGACAGGGGGAGAGAGGGGAGGCAGGGTAAGAGCTGAGAGGAAGGGGAAAGCTAGAAGTTTTGCGATCATGTGGTGATGGGAGAAAAGAAAACTTCAGGTGCAAATGTGTGAACAGTAAAAACTCACAGAACAAAGAATGAGGATGACTCAGTCTAGTGTGTGACCTGAAACTGAGAGAAGCACAGAGAAGTAGTCTACTAGAGTATTTTAAATGGTGGGAGGAAGTGATCTCACAATCATACCAGCGTTGTGTCTTATTGTAGTATTTATTTATTTTATTATATTTAGGATATTGTGTCTACATTTTTAGAGCTGCACATTAATAATAAAATTTATATGATATGATACAATACATAACGATACAGGATACATGATAGGGATGCACCGAAATGAACATTTTCGGCCGAAACCGAATATGAAATGCGGTTGTTAAATTTTTTACTATTTTTTTTTACTATTGCATAAATAGCCTAGAATAAATCTGTACACGTTTTTTCAAAGAAAGTAAATGTTTATGTAATATCCTTCGGATTTCCAGTTAGTATAATTATTATTTCATTTATATTGTTAGAAAGCCCATGTTGTTTTAATCACTGTTAATTTGTTCTTGAAAGAAATACCATTTAGTTTTATTATATTTCCGGTGAATTTCCATTTTTCCCACGTTCATGACTGCATCATAGTCATTACGACGGTCATTGAACGCACCTTATGTGTGGGACGCCGTAATGTAGAGAGTATATAGCTTCGCTAAAGAGCAGTGTATGATGTATTTCTTGCCTGTGTTTTTCCTATATCCTGCATCGTGGGTTTATTGTGTGTGAATGAGAAAAGAATCAGCAACCCTGGCCAGATCACCGCGCACGTGGTTTCATTGCATCAATTGCGTCACGCCACTATTCGGCCTTACTATTCGGCCACTTCACCGAAAGCCGAAAAGGCACTTTTGGGCAATTTTCGGTGCATCCCTGATACATAACGATATAATACGTATATGTGAAACCTCATGTACAGTAATGAAGCTGGGGCCTCTCTGGGGCTGGGGAGTTGGCATGTTTCTGCATGGGTTCTCTCTGAGTGCTTCCTCCCACAGTCCAAAGACATGCAGGTTATTTCGTGACCCTAAATTGGTGTGAATGTGAGCATGAATGATTGTTAGTCTCTATGTGTCAGACCTGTGATGAACTGGAGACTTGTCCTGGGTTCAATGTCAGCTAGAATTGGCTCCATCCTCCACCAACCCTGATAAGAATAAGCAGTTATGGTAAATGAATGAATGTACATTGCAATGACCTTTGTTCAGCTCTGCAGATAAAACTTCCTGTTGACTTCAAGTTTTTAGTTATACTTTGAAATATCTTATTCACCAGACAGATTAGCTCATATTTTTTAATGATATGGGGTAAATCCTGCTGACTTTTCCTCTAGTAGTGTCACCAGAAAACATTTGTTTTCATTGACATATCTGATGTCTCCCTCAGAATTTTATAGATTTATATTGATTTACAACTTGGAAATAATGATTACGGCATCAATGTAAAGACCCGAGCTACTGTGTGTAATGTTTATACCTGTAACTCAGCCCTCTAGCCTGAGAATGAACCATTGTTCCTGGTATTTCTAGTCTCTGTCTGTCACTCATCTCTTCAATGCGTTCATCTTTTTGGTTTTCTAGACTAACCACATGAGTCAAGTCAAAGGACTAGTTTGTTTTGGAGTAAAAGCTGGATAGGGGTTAAAGTGGGTTTCTGAAAATAGTAGTAGTACATGAAGAGGGCAGAAAAAAACAGACAGAGAAGGAAACAAGGCCAAACACTCCCCACAGATGATGCAGTTTCCCTCAAGGCCATGGTGATGAATTTGTCTCCTTCATTGTTGAGTAATTGTATGACTTCTGTATAGCCATGGTGTAAAACAGGGTTTGAACGCAGTGGTCAGTCATTTACACAGTTTTGTCATGAATCAAATCGAGTAGCTGAAGAAATATTGTGTGCAATGGATGATGTATAAATAAATGTTGGGTCTATCGCTTTCTCTACGATGAAATTTGATGAGATTTGAGATGGAGGAGTTAGAGATGACAAGAGGTGGAAGGTATTGCTGAAGACAGAGAGAAAGCTGGAAGAACACAATACAGTGCGATGCTAAACAGATTTTTAGACAGACGTTTAGAAAGAGAGACAGTCTAAATGCAGAATCAGGACTGATGGAGCATTTTACTGAACGATATTGACAGGAGGAGAAGAGCCAGATTGTTTGTGCTATGTAGGTTAAGTGGTGGAGCTATGGGGTACTCCATGGGATGATACACACACACACACACACACACACACACGTGATGTGATCTGTAGGACTGAATGTACTCGCTCTGGCAAAAGGAGGCAATGAGTTCACTTTAGAGTCTAAAAATGATTCAACAGTCTCTGAAGCTACTGTACGGTGTGCTGCTTCAGGGGACACACACACACACACACACAGAAAGTATTATATGATCGTCAAAGGAATACTGGTGACTTATTTCACTTCAACGTGATGTACGATGAGGGGAGGCTTTACTGTGCTGTGTAGGCTAAGTGGTTGCGTGATGGAGTACTGCACAGTACCACACACACAAAATGTGCTCATACATATGCAGCCAAAGACACACACACAGGGTCACAATCTTACAGAACATTTTGTACCATAGAAGATATTTTATAATCTTTTATAACTGGAGGCCAACTACTCCCACAAACAGCCACATTATTCAGCTGTATAATCAATAGATATTACTTTCTTTAAGTATTATCAAATTGTCAAAATGATAAATGATTGAAAAAAACACACTCTTATTGATTTTCAGCACTTAGGTACTTGTATCCTTACTTACTTGAAGTGTCCACCTCTTCCCTCTCTTTTGAATGGCAGCCATAATTTTGAATGATCCTGACTGAACTGGAAAAAAGCGTCATATGTCATATATCATAAGCTGCATTTTTTTAAATATATACAATGAGAACTAAGTGATATTTATAAAAGATATTTGTGCTGCAGTTATGCCTCTGTTCAGGCCTTAATACAGAGTGAAACAGAGCAAAGGTAATAGGTTTATATTTTTCCTAAACAATTCAATACTTGGTGCCCCTTTTTCTTCAGTTCATTTTGGAATTTGCCCTTTTGTCCACTTTGCTTTCTTCCTTTTTTATCTAGTTTTTATTTGTCTTACTATTGTGCTAATTCCAGGTATCATTACAAAAGGTTTTAATGGTGTTAAATTTGCCTGTCTATAAGTGCTACAGTGTCCAAAACTCAACCCAAAGCAGCGTTAGTTGCTGTGTGGATGGAGTTTTTTGTACGACACATAATCACAGATAAAGGCTCAAAGGGATTCACTGAAAGAGAGAGATAAAGGGTGGAGAGATAGAAAAGATAGAGGGAGGAGAGGAGGGGGAGGTAGAAAAAAGGTTTGGTGAGTTTTGTGCAGAGAGAGGATTTGACAAGTGGGTGGAAAAGAACAGCGATGGGAGATAAGTTTTCAGAAGGGAGGGTAAACAGATGCTGTATACGGGAGAGATACTGCAGAGCGATAAGGAACGTTGCATGTTGTATATAAAATAAAATAAGAGATAAGCAGAGAGTTTTCTAGTTTTTAAATAATAACTTTCTTCTTCTGTCACTGTGTTGCTGAATTTACTCCTGTGACTTTCTGTGTGCACTTCCTAGATATCACCTGTCAATCAAACACTGTGGACAGTTTATTAGTTGGTGAAATGTCCGTACAGTATATGGAGCCCTTTTCTTTTCAGCCGTGGTGGCTCTTGATGCTCATGCTAAGGCAGTCATCTTCTGCTCCTTTTGTTTTAAAACCGAGGTAACACCCTTTACATCATCGTGAATGGAAAAAAGTGACACAATAGAGACAAAAGATTATGTACAGTATGTGTGAGTGTGTGTGTGTGTGTGTATGTGTGTGTGCGCGCGCAGATTCATTTCTTGTCAGTCAGCCTCACAGTGTGAGAAGTGAGTGGAGCTGAAGTGATGAAAATAGGGTGTAGCTGTCAGTGTGACTTCCTTTTAGAAACTACGTCAGCTTAGCTTAGCCTGCTGCAGCTCTGACAGCTCTGTCTGGAAACAAGATTTCCAGAGTGTATACAGTACTTGCATATGTGTGTGTGTGTGTGTCATCGACATATTTAATGTTAAGAATATTAATCAGGTAGAGAACCGTCAGTCTTATTTATACTAAGTTGAAGAATGCATTATTTTAGTGTGATCCGTGGAGCAGTAGTCACGGAGAGTTAAGCAATAATAAGCTACCTGTTGATTTTATGACTGTCCAGCAGGATTTCAGTCAGAATATCACTTCATTAGCTCTTTAAATTGTATTTTTTATGAAATTGACACACCCTTATAGAAATAATATTATAACAATAAAAGTTTGTTACTCTTGTGGAAAACAGGCCTGTTATCATTAATGTCTTCTGTCCTCTCTGTGTTTCAGAAAAAAGAGTGGCTATGTCTCAACTGCCAGACCCAGCGGCTGATGTCCGGAGGTGGCCTCGATGATCCTCCACTTCCTGTCCCTCATCCATCTCCCAAGCACCAGCCAATGGGCTCGCCCCGTCACCAGGCTCCAACCACTCAGCAAAGCCCTCTCCACAAACCCACAAGTCAGCAGGGTCCCAGGCCAGTCCTGTCCCAGACGCAGAAACCACATGCAGGAATGGGCACAGGCGGACCATTTGCGCCCACTGCTGCCAAACAGCCGGCCGACACCAAGACCACGACACCAGCTACGGCACCTGTACCAACCACGGAGACCCAGAAACAGCTGAAACCCATTGAGGAGAAACCCAAGACCGATCCTGAGAGCCAAACTGCCAAAGAGACCAAGCCATCCCAGAAGAAAGGAGAGCAGATCACTCCAATCAAGGATATTAAGAAGTCCAGGCACTATGATGTAAGTTAGATTTTTATCGTAGCATTGCTTTAGTCCAGTGTACTGCTCTGTATGGTAAGCTATGGAAAAAGAAAAAAATGAACCAAATTAATAATGTATTAACAGAGATGCAATGAAATGAAAATACAAAAAAAATTCTCTGCAATACTTTGATTTCAGTGAAAGTCTCGTTGAAACCATAGCATACATACAGGACAATGTACCAAAAATGGCGATTGCTTTTGTGACCTTTTTAAAGTATGTATGCATGTTAAGTTATATGAATATGCATGGCTGTTCCAGCGTGGCCCTGCTTCACATTCATACACTTTTTCCATCAAGCTTAATGTGCTTAATGGAAACTCCTGCTCTTGTTCAGTACCAGATTTATGTAGTCTACAGGATTTTGCCCATGTTGAACCTCCAAACCTCAAGGTCCTTGAAGCTGAGAGATGAGAGAAAGTAAGTGATAACAGGGATGTATTCCAGATGATACCAATGTAAACAACACGACAGGGACAAAGCACACAGTGAAGCAAGCACACCCACTCAAACACTGGGTGAGTGCAGCAGCTGGTCCTTTGGATCCAAGTATCCATGTTTAAACGTACACTTATTGTATGAACATGTTAAAGATATTTTAACGTAAAATCTGAGCAACAGTCGTTGTGCACTGGTTGTTCAGAGGCAGGATCTAATGTGACTTCCTTTAGAGTTCAAAGAGTCCCGCTTACCTTCCAAAGTAGCGTCTCTTCCACTAGCTTCTATAACTCAACAGGTTTTCTCATAGATGACTAGACATTGTTTCTTGAAAGCTGAAACATGTTGAGGTTTTCTGTGAAAATAAAGACAACAGGGGGAAAGGATGGAGTCTTGGGGAACAACACAGGTTAAATGGGTCATAGATGAGGAGGCATCACTGATCACCGATCACAAGTTCTGTTTGATAAATAGGATTTATTTTTTTAAATACGAAGGCTCATGGCTAAGTTTCTTAGCAAGTGGATGCACTACTGCATGTTGTAAGCAGGAGGGAGCACAGCCAGTGCACAGAGAGAAAATTTATGTTGAATAAAATAATGTTACCAACACTGTTAAAAAATGTCCTTCAGAAATCTGGCCAAAGGCCAATTGTGTCCTTTAAAGTACACAATGAAAGGGCCTTAAAATGATAGGGCAAGACATAGGGGTCACAGTGTAGAGATCAGGGATATGACCAATGCAGATTTAATTTCACGTATTTTGTTAGTGAAGGACAAAACAGAACAAGGGGGAGGCTTCTGTGTGTTGCCGAGAATGAGAGTTATCAAGAGATAAGATCTGGTGAGTCAAAATTTCCTAAGACACCATCAGATGATCCTTTTCCATTACAATTCTGCTTCTCTACATTTTCTCTTTATTTCTCTAGTATTTAGCCGTTTAGCCAAAGCGTGCTGCAAGTTGGTTTGACTGGCCTGATATTTGTAGAAGCTATTGATATTCAGTATAACTTTGCATGTACCCTGGTGCCCAGTTAGTGTGCTTCAATTGGGCTGGTGTGAAAGCTGTCAATCAAACTCTGGTGCAGATCAAACAACCAGACTATTTCTTTTCAAGCCGTCAGGTGGAGATATGTAATTTTAGCATGATTTAAAAAGTACTACTCAAAATCCATTTGCTGATCGGAATCTGTTCAGGAAGCGATCTTATAACTAATCTGTATAAGAGAGAGAGAGCGTAGATATGATGGTGTCTAACCATGAAGAGCTTTGTAAGTAAGGAGAAGAATTTTAAATTCTATATGAAGAGCTTTGTAAGTAAGGAGAAGAATTTTAAATTCTATTCTTGATTTAACAGGTAGCCAACACAAAGAAGCCAAAAATGGGAGAGATGTGATCTCTGATCTTGGTTCCTGTCAGAACACGTGCAGCAGCATTCTGAATTAACTGCAAAGTCCTAAGAGACTTATTGGAGCAGCCTAAAGAGTTACAACAGTCCAGCCTAGAAATAACAAATGTGTGGACTAGTTTTTCTGCATCTGCTTGAGACACGATGCGTCTGATTTTGGCCATGTTATGTAAGTGGAAGAATGCAGTGCTCGAAATTTGTTTTATGT